>NW_027365278.1:0-126215 GCF_046119375.1 Phyllobates terribilis | reverse complement strand
AGTAGCTTCAATCATTTCTGGACGTTTTTCAATGGCAAAAATCAATGAATATTGTAAATGCACAAACAGTAATTTCTCCGCATTGCAAGGTGCAATTCTGAAATTTTTTGCTTTTTCCTGCTCCTCTTAGCATGATAAAGAAGATTCAAAGAGAGTGAGATGCCAGCTCCTTTCATTCAGTCAGTAGCTTCAATCATTTCTGGACGTTTTTCAATGGCAAAAATCAATGAATATTGAAAATGCACAAACAGTAATTTCTCCGCATTGCAAGGTGCAATTCTGAAATTTTTTGCTTTTTCCTGCTCCTCTTAGCATGATAAAGAAGATTCAAAGAGAGTGAGATGCCAGCTCCTTTCATTCAGTCAGTAGCTTCAATCATTTCTGGTATATGAATAACATGATGTTTTTCAATGGCAAAAATCAATGAATATTGTAAATGCACAAACAGTAATTTCTCCGCATTGCAAGTTGCAATTCTGAAATTTTTTGCTTTTTCCTGCTCCTCTTAGCATGATAAAGAAGATTCAAAGAGAGTGAGATTCCAGCTCCTTTCATTCAGTCAGTAGCTTCAATCATTTCTGCACGTTTTTCAATGGCAAAAATCAATGAATATTGTAAATGCACAAACAGTAATTTCTCCGCATTGCAAGGTGCAATTCTGAAATTTTTTGCTTTTTCCTGCTCCTCTTAGCATGATAAAGACGATTCAAAGAGAGTGAGATGCCAGCTCCTTTCATTCAGTCAGTAGCTTCAATCATTTCTGGACGTTTTTCAATGACAAAAATCAATGAATATTGTAAATGCACAAACAGTAATTTCTCCGCATTGCAAGATGCAATTCTGAAATTTTTTGCTTTTTCCTGCTCCTCTTAGCATGATAAAAAAGATTCAAAGAGAGTGAGATGCCAGCTCCTTTCATTCAGTCAGTAGCTTCAATCATTTCTGGACGTTTTTCAATGGCAAAAATCAATGAATATTGTAAATGCACAAACAGTAATTTCTCCGCATTGCAAGGTGCAATTCTGAAATTTTTTGCTTTTTCCTGCTCCTCTTAGCATGATAAAGAAGATTCAAAGAGAGTGAGATGCCAGCTCCTTTCATTCAGTCAGTAGCTTCAATCATTTCTGGTATATGAATAACATGATGTTTTTCAATGGCAAAAATCAATGAATATTGTAAATGCACAAACAGTAATTTCTCCGCATTGCAAGGTGCAATTCTGAAATTTTTTGCTTTTTCCTGCTCCTCTTAGCATGATAAAGAAGATTCAAAGAGAGTGAGATGCCAGCTCCTTTTATTCAGTCAGTAGCTTCAATCATTTCTGGACGTTTTTCAATGGCAAAAATCAATGAATATTGTAAATGCACAAACAGTAATTTCTCCGCATTGCAAGGTGCAATTTTGAAATTTTTTGCTTTTTCCTGCTCCTCTTAGCATGATAAAGAAGATTCAAAGAGAGTGAGATGCCAGCTCCTTTCATTCAGTCAGTAGCTTCAGTCATTTCTGGACGTTTTTCAATGGCAAAAATCAATGAATATTGTAAATGCACAAACAGTAATTTCTCCGCATTGCAAGGTGCAATTCTGAAATTTTTTGCTTTTTCCTGCTCCTCTTAGCATGATAAAGAAGATTCAAAGAGAGTGAGATGCCAGCTCCTTTCATTCAGTCAGTAGCTTCAAACATTTCTGGTATAAACATTTCTGGACGTTTTTCAATGGCAAAAATCAATGAATATTGTAAATGCACAAACAGTAATATCTCCACATTGCAAGGTGCAATTCTGAAATTTTTTGCTTTTTCCTGCTAATCCTAGCATGATAAAGAAGATTCAAATAGAGTGAGATGCCAGCTCCTTTCATTCAGTCAGTAGCTTCAAACATTTCTGGACGTTTTTCAATGGCAAAATTCAATGAATATTGTAAATGCACAAACAGTAATATCTCCACATTGCCAGGTGCAATTCTGAAATTTTTTGCTTTTTCCTGCTAATTCTAGCATGATAAAGAAGATTCAAAGAGAGTGAGATGCCAGCTCCTTTCATTCAGTCAGTAGCTTCAATCATTTCTGGACGTTTTTCAATGGCAAAAATCAATGAATATTGTAAATGCACAAACAGTAATTTCTCCGCATTGCAAGGTGCAATTCTGAAATTTTTTGCTTTTTCCTGCTCCTCTTAGCATGATAAAGAAGATTCAAAGAGAGTGAGATGCCAGCTCCTTTCATTCAGTCAGTAGCTTCAATCATTTCTGGACGTTTTTCAATGGCAAAAATCAATGAATATTGTAAATGCACAAACAGTAATTTCTCCGCATTGCAAGGTGCAATTCTGAAATTTTTTGCTTTTTCCTGCTCCTCTTAGCATGATAAAGAAGATTCAAAGAGAGTGAGATGCCAGCTCCTTTCATTCAGTCAGTAGCTTCAATCATTTCTGGTATATGAATAACATGATGTTTTTCAATGGCAAAAATCAATGAATATTGTAAATGCACAAACAGTAATTTCTCCGCATTGCAAGGTGCAATTCTGAAATTTTTTGCTTTTTCCTGCTCCTCTTAGCATGATAAAGAAGATTCAAAGAGAGTGAGATGCCAGCTCCTTTCATTCAGTCAGTAGCTTCAATCATTTCTGGACGTTTTTCAATGGCAAAAATCAATGAATATTGTAAATGCACAAACAGTAATTTCTCCGCATTGCAAGATGCAATTCTGAAATTTTTTGCTTTTTCCTGCTCCTCTTAGCATGATAAAGAAGATTCAAAGAGAGTGAGATGCCAGCTCCTTTCATTCAGTCAGTAGCTTCAGTCATTTCTGGACGTTTTTCAATGCAAAAATCAATGAATATTGTAAATGCACAAACAGTAATTTCTCCGCATTGCAAGGTGCAATTCTGAAATTTTTTGCTTTTTCCTGCTCCTCTTAGCATGATAAAGAAGATTCAAAGAGAGTGAGATGCCAGCTCCTTTCATTCAGTCAGTAGCTTCAATCATTTCTGGTATATGAATAACATGATGTTTTTCAATGGCAAAAATCAATGAATATTGTAAATGCACAAACAGTAATTTCTCCGCATTGCAAGGTGCAATTCTGAAATTTTTTGCTTTTTCCTGCTCCTCTTAGCATGATAAAGAAGATTCAAAGAGAGTGAGATGCCAGCTCCTTTCATTCAGTCAGTAGCTTCAATCATTTCTGGATGTTTTTCAATGGCAAAAATCAATGAATATTATAAATGCACAAACAGTAATTTCTCCGCATTGCAAGGTGCAATTCTGAAATTTCTTGCATTTTCCTGCTCCTCTTAGCATGATAAAGAAGATTCAAAGAGAGTGAGATGCCAGCTCCTTTCATTCAGTCAGTAGCTTCAATCATTTCTGGACGTTTTTCAATGGCAAAAATCAATGAATATTGTAAATGCACAAACAGTAATTTCTCCGCATTGCAAGGTGCAATTCTGAAATTTTTTGCTTTTTCCTGCTCCTCTTAGCATGATAAAGAAGATTCAAAGAGAGTGAGATGCCAGCTCCTTTCATTCAGTCAGTAGCTTCAAACATTTCTGGTATATGAATAACATGATGTTTTTCAATGGCAAAAATCAATGAATATTGTAAATGCACAAACAGTAATTTCTCCGCATTGCAAGGTGCAATTCTGAAATTTTTTGCTTTTTCCTGCTCCTCTTAGCATGATAAAGAAGATTCAAAGAGAGTGAGATGCCAGCTCCTTTCATTCAGTCAGTAGCTTCAATCATTTCTGGACGTTTTTCAATGGCAAAAATCAATGAATATTGTAAATGCACAAACAGTAATTTCTCCGCATTGCAAGGTGCAATTCTGAAATTTTTTGCTTTTTCCTGCTCCTATTAGCATGATAAAGAAGATTCAAAGAGAGTGAGATGCCAGCTTCTTTCATTGTCAGTAGCTTCAAACATTTCTGGGATATGAATAACATGATGTTTTTCAATGGCAAAAATTAATGAATATTGTAAATGCACAAACAGTAATTTCTCCGCATTGCAAGGTGCAATTCTGAAATTTTTTGCTTTTTCCTGCTCCTCTTAGCATGATAAAGAAGATTCAAAGAGAGTGAGATGCCAGCTCCTTTCATTCAGTCAGTAGCTTCAATCATTTCTGGACGTTTTTCAATGGCAAAAATCAATGAATATTGTAAATGCACAAACAGTAATTTCTCCGCATTGCAAGGTGCAATTCTGAAATGTTTTGCTTTTTCCTGCTCCTCTTAGCATGATAAAGAAGATTCAAAGAGAGTGAGATGCCAGCTCCTTTCATTCAGTCAGTAGCTTCAATCATTTCTGGACGTTTTTCAATGGCAAAAATCAATGAATATTGTAAATGCACAAACAGTAATTTCTCCGCATTGCAAGGTGCAATTCTGAAATTTTTTGCTTTTTCCTGCTCCTCTTAGCATGATAAAGAAGATTCAAAGAGAGTGAGATGCCAGCTCCTTTCATTCAGTCAGTAGCTTCAATCATTTCTGGTATATGAATAACATGATGTTTTTCAATGGCAAAAATCAATGAATATTGTAAATGCACAAACAGTAATTTCTCCGCATTGCAAGTTGCAATTCTGAAATTTTTTGCTTTTTCCTGCTCCTCTTAGCATGATAAAGAAGATTCAAAGAGAGTGAGATTCCGGCTCCTTTCATTCAGTCAGTAGCTTCAATCATTTCTGGACGTTTTTCAAAGGCAAAAATCAATGAATATTGTAAATGCACAAACAGTAATTTCTCCGCATTGCAAGGTGCAATTCTGAAATTTTTTGCTTTTTCCTGCTCCTCTTAGCATGATAAAGAAGATTCAAGGAGAGTGAGATGCCAGCTCCTTTCATTCAGTCAGTAGCTTCAATCATTTCTGGACGTTTTTCAATGGCAAAAATCAATGAAAATTGTAAATGCACAAACAGTAATTTCTCCGCATTGCAAGATGAAATTCTGAAATTTTTTGCTTTTTCCTGCTCCTCTTAGCATGATAAAGAAGATTCAAAGAGAGTGAGATGCCAGCTCCTTTCATTCAGTCAGTAGCTTCAATCATTTCTGGACGTTTTTCAATGGCAAAAATCAATGAATATTGTAAATGCACAAACAGTAATTTCTCCGCATTGCAAGGTGCAATTCTGAAATTTTTTGCTTTTTCCTGCTCCTCTTAGCATGATAAAGAAGATTCAAAGAGAGTGAGATGCCAGCTCCTTTCATTCAGTCAGTAGCTTCAATCATTTCTGGTATATGAATAACATGATGTTTTTCAATGGCAAAAATCAATGAATATTGTAAATGCACAAACAGTAATTTCTCCGCATTGCAAGGTGCAATTCTGAAATTTTTTGCTTTTTCCTGCTCCTCTTAGCATGATAAAGAAGATTCAAAGAGAGTGAGATGCCAGCTCCTTTCATTCAGTCAGTAGCTTCAATCATTTCTGGACGTTTTTCAATGGCAAAAATCAATGAATATTGTAAATGCACAAACAGTAATTTCTCCGCATTGCAAGGTGCAATTCTGAAATTTTTTGCTTTTTCCTGCTCCTCTTAGCATGATAAAGAAGATTCAAAGAGAGTGAGATGCCAGCTCCTTTCATTCAGTCAGTAGCTTCAGTCATTTCTGGAAGTTTTTCAATGGCAAAAATCAATGAATATTGTAAATGCACAAACAGTAATTTCTCCGCATTGCAAGGTGCAATTCTGAAATTTTTTGCTTTTTCCTGCTCCTCTTAGCATGATAAAGAAGATTCAAAGAGAGTGAGATGCCAGCTCCTTTCATTCAGTCAGTAGCTTCAAACATTTCTGGTATAAACATTTCTGGACGTTTTTCAATGGCAAAAATCAATGAATATTGTAAATGCACAAACAGTAATATCTCCACATTGCAAGGTGCAATGCTGAAATTTTTTTTGCTTTTTCCTGCTAATCCTAGCATGATAAAGAAGATTCAAATAGAGTGAGATGCCAGCTCCTTTCATTCAGTCAGTAGCTTCAAACATTTCTGGACGTTTTTCAATGGCAAAAATCAATGAATATTGTAAATGCACAAACAGTAATATCTCCACATTGCAAGGTGCAATTCTGAAATTTTTTGCTTTTTCCTGCTAATCCTAGCATGATAAAGAAGATTCAAAGAGAGTGAGATGTCAGCTCCTTTCATTCAGTCAGTAGCTTCAAACATTTCTGGTATATGAATAACATGATGTTTTTCAATGGCAAAAATCAATGAATATTGTAAATGCACAAACAGTAATATCTCCACATTGCAAGGTGCAATTCTGAAATTTTTTGCTTTTTCCTGCTAATCCTAGCATGATAAAGAAGATTCAAAGAGAGTGAGATGCCAGCTCCTTTCATTCAGTCAGTAGCTTCAAACATTTCTGGACGTTTTTCAATGGCAAAAATCAATGAATATTATAAATGCACAAACAGTAATTTCTCCGCATTGCAAGGTGCAATTCTGAAATTTCTTGCATTTTCCTGCTCCTCTTAGCATGATAAAGAAGATTCAAAGAGAGTGAGATGCCAGCTCCTTTCATTCAGTCAGTAGCTTCAATCATTTCTGGACGTTTTTCAATGGCAAAAATCAATGAATATTGTAAATGCACAAACAGTAATTTCTCCGCATTGCAAGGTGCAATTCTGAAATTTTTTGCTTTTTCCTGCTCCTCTTAGCATGATAAAGAAGATTCAAAGAGAGTGAGATGCCAGCTCCTTTCATTCAGTCAGTAGCTTCAAACATTTCTGGTATATGAATAACATGATGTTTTTCAATGGCAAAAATCAATGAATATTGTAAATGCACAAACAGTAATTTCTCCGCATTGCAAGGTGCAATTCTGAAATTTTTTGCTTTTTCCTGCTCCTCTTAGCATGATAAAGAAGATTCAAAGAGAGTGAGATGCCAGCTCCTTTCATTCAGTCAGTAGCTTCAATCATTTCTGGACGTTTTTCAATGGCAAAAATCAATGAATATTGTAAATGCACAAACAGTAATTTCTCCGCATTGCAAGGTGCAATTCTGAAATTTTTTGCTTTTTCCTGCTCCTATTAGCATGATAAAGAAGATTCAAAGAGAGTGAGATGCCAGCTTCTTTCATTGTCAGTAGCTTCAAACATTTCTGGGATATGAATAACATGATGTTTTTCAATGGCAAAAATTAATGAATATTGTAAATGCACAAACAGTAATTTCTCCGCATTGCAAGGTGCAATTCTGAAATTTTTTGCTTTTTCCTGCTCCTCTTAGCATGATAAAGAAGATTCAAAGAGAGTGAGATGCCAGCTCCTTTCATTCAGTCAGTAGCTTCAATCATTTCTGGACGTTTTTCAATGGCAAAAATCAATGAATATTGTAAATGCACAAACAGTAATTTCTCCGCATTGCAAGGTGCAATTCTGAAATTTTTTGCTTTTTCCTGCTCCTCTTAGCATGATAAAGAAGATTCAAAGAGAGTGAGATGCCAGCTCCTTTCATTCAGTCAGTAGCTTCAATCATTTCTGGACGTTTTTCAATGGCAAAAATCAATGAATATTGTAAATGCACAAACAGTAATTTCTCCGCATTGCAAGGTGCAATTCTGAAATTTTTTGCTTTTTCCTGCTCCTCTTAGCATGATAAAGAAGATTCAAAGAGAGTGAGATGCCAGCTCCTTTCATTCAGTCAGTAGCTTCAATCATTTCTGGTATATGAATAACATGATGTTTTTCAATGGCAAAAATCAATGAATATTGTAAATGCACAAACAGTAATTTCTCCGCATTGCAAGTTGCAATTCTGAAATTTTTTGCTTTTTCCTGCTCCTCTTAGCATGATAAAGAAGATTCAAAGAGAGTGAGATTCCGGCTCCTTTCATTCAGTCAGTAGCTTCAATCATTTCTGGACGTTTTTCAATGGCAAAAATCAATGAATATTGTAAATGCACAAACAGTAATTTCTCCGCATTGCAAGGTGCAATTCTGAAATTTTTTGCTTTTTCCTGCTCCTCTTAGCATGATAAAGAAGATTCAAAGAGAGTGAGATGCCAGCTCCTTTCATTCAGTCAGTAGCTTCAAACATTTCTGGACGTTTTTCAATGGCAAAAATCAATGAATATTATAAATGCACAAACAGTAATTTCTCCGCATTGCAAGGTGCAATTCTGAAATTTCTTGCATTTTCCTGCTCCTCTTAGCATGATAAAGAAGATTCAAAGAGAGTGAGATGCCAGCTCCTTTCATTCAGTCAGTAGCTTCAATCATTTCTGGACGTTTTTCAATGGCAAAAATCAATGAATATTGTAAATGCACAAACAGTAATTTCTCCGCATTGCAAGGTGCAATTCTGAAATTTTTTGCTTTTTCCTGCTCCTCTTAGCATGATAAAGAAGATTCAAAGAGAGTGAGATGCCAGCTCCTTTCATTCAGTCAGTAGCTTCAAACATTTCTGGTATATGAATAACATGATGTTTTTCAATGGCAAAAATCAATGAATATTGTAAATGCACAAACAGTAATTTCTCCGCATTGCAAGGTGCAATTCTGAAATTTTTTGCTTTTTCCTGCTCCTCTTAGCATGATAAAGAAGATTCAAAGAGAGTGAGATGCCAGCTCCTTTCATTCAGTCAGTAGCTTCAATCATTTCTGGACGTTTTTCAATGGCAAAAATCAATGAATATTGTAAATGCACAAACAGTAATTTCTCCGCATTGCAAGGTGCAATTCTGAAATTTTTTGCTTTTTCCTGCTCCTATTAGCATGATAAAGAAGATTCAAAGAGAGTGAGATGCCAGCTTCTTTCATTGTCAGTAGCTTCAAACATTTCTGGGATATGAATAACATGATGTTTTTCAATGGCAAAAATTAATGAATATTGTAAATGCACAAACAGTAATTTCTCCGCATTGCAAGGTGCAATTCTGAAATTTTTTGCTTTTTCCTGCTCCTCTTAGCATGATAAAGAAGATTCAAAGAGAGTGAGATGCCAGCTCCTTTCATTCAGTCAGTAGCTTCAATCATTTCTGGACGTTTTTCAATGGCAAAAATCAATGAATATTGTAAATGCACAAACAGTAATTTCTCCGCATTGCAAGGTGCAATTCTGAAATTTTTTGCTTTTTCCTGCTCCTCTTAGCATGATAAAGAAGATTCAAAGAGAGTGAGATGCCAGCTCCTTTCATTCAGTCAGTAGCTTCAATCATTTCTGGACGTTTTTCAATGGCAAAAATCAATGAATATTGTAAATGCACAAACAGTAATTTCTCCGCATTGCAAGGTGCAATTCTGAAATTTTTTGCTTTTTCCTGCTCCTCTTAGCATGATAAAGAAGATTCAAAGAGAGTGAGATGCCAGCTCCTTTCATTCAGTCAGTAGCTTCAATCATTTCTGGTATATGAATAACATGATGTTTTTCAATGGCAAAAATCAATGAATATTGTAAATGCACAAACAGTAATTTCTCCGCATTGCAAGTTGCAATTCTGAAATTTTTTGCTTTTTCCTGCTCCTCTTAGCATGATAAAGAAGATTCAAAGAGAGTGAGATTCCGGCTCCTTTCATTCAGTCAGTAGCTTCAATCATTTCTGGACGTTTTTCAATGGCAAAAATCAATGAATATTGTAAATGCACAAACAGTAATTTCTCCGCATTGCAAGGTGCAATTCTGAAATTTTTTGCTTTTTCCTGCTCCTCTTAGCATGATAAAGAAGATTCAAAGAGAGTGAGATGCCAGCTCCTTTCATTCAGTCAGTAGCTTCAATCATTTCTGGACGTTTTTCAATGGCAAAAATCAATGAATATTGTAAATGCACAAACAGTAATTTCTCCGCATTGCAAGATGAAATTCTGAAATTTTTTGCTTTTTCCTGCTCCTCTTAGCATGATAAAGAAGATTCAAAGAGAGTGAGATGCCAGCACCTTTCATTCAGTCAGTAGCTTCAATCATTTCTGGACGTTTTTCAATGGCAAAAATCAATGAATATTGTAAATGCACAAACAGTAATTTCTCCGCATTGCAAGGTGCAATTCTGAAATTTTTTGCTTTTTCCTGCTCCTCTTAGCATGATAAAGAAGATTCAAAGAGAGTGAGATGCCAGCTCCTTTCATTCAGTCAGTAGCTTCAATCATTTCTGGTATATGAATAACATGATGTTTTTCAATGGCAAAAATCAATGAATATTGTAAATGCACAAACAGTAATTTCTCCGCATTGCAAGGTGCAATTCTGAAATTTTTTGCTTTTTCCTGCTCCTCTTAGCATGATAAAGAAGATTCAAAGAGAGTGAGATGCCAGCTCCTTTCATTCAGTCAGTAGCTTCAATCATTTCTGGACGTTTTTCAATGGCAAAAATCAATGAATATTGTAAATGCAGAAACAGTAATTTCTCCGCATTGCAAGGTGCAATTCTGAAATTTTTTGCTTTTTCCTGCTCCTCTTAGCATGATAAAGAAGATTCAAAGAGAGTGAGATGCCAGCTCCTTTCATTCAGTCAGTAGCTTCAGTCATTTCTGGAAGTTTTTCAATGGCAAAAATCAATGAATATTGTAAATGCACAAACAGTAATTTCTCCGCATTGCAAGGTGCAATTCTGAAATTTTTTGCTTTTTCCTGCTCCTCTTAGCATGATAAAGAAGATTCAAAGAGAGTGAGATGCCAGCTCCTTTCATTCAGTCAGTAGCTTCAAACATTTCTGGTATAAACATTTCTGGACGTTTTTCAATGGCAAAAATCAATGAATATTGTAAATGCACAAACAGTAATATCTCCACATTGCAAGGTGCAATGCTGAAATTTTTTTTGCTTTTTCCTGCTAATCCTAGCATGATAAAGAAGATTCAAATAGAGTGAGATGCCAGCTCCTTTCATTCAGTCAGTAGCTTCAAACATTTCTGGACGTTTTTCAATGGCAAAAATCAATGAATATTGTAAATGCACAAACAGTAATATCTCCACATTGCAAGGTGCAATTCTGAAATTTTTTGCTTTTTCCTGCTAATCCTAGCATGATAAAGAAGATTCAAAGAGAGTGAGATGCCAGCTCCTTTCATTCAGTCAGTAGCTTCAAACATTTCTGGACGTTTTTCAATGGCAAAAATCAATGAATATTGTAAATGCACAAACAGTAATATCTCCACATTGCAAGGTGCAATTCTGAAATTTTTTGCTTTTTCCTGCTACTCCTAGCATGATAAAGAAGATTCAAAGAGAGTGAGATGCCAGCTCCTTTCATTCAGTCAGTAGCTTCAATCATTTCTGGACGTTTTTCAATGGCAAAAATCAATGAATATTGTAAATGCACAAACAGTAATTTCTCCGCATTGCAAGGTGCAATTCTGAATTTTTTTGCTTTTTCCTGCTCCTCTTAGCATGGTAAAGAAGATTCAAAGAGAGTGAGATGCCAGCTCCTTTCATTCAGTCAGTAGCTTCAGTCATTTCTGGACGTTTTTCAATGGCAAAAATCAATGAATATTGTAAATGCACAAAAAGTAATTTCTCCGCATTGCAAGGTGCAATTCTGAAATTTTTTGCTTTTTCCTGCTCCTCTTAGCATGATAAAGAAGATTCAAAGAGAGTGAGATGCCAGCTCCTTTCATTCAGTCAGTAGCTTCAAACATTTCTGGTATAAACATTTCTGGACGTTTTTCAATGGCAAAAATCAATGAATATTGTAAATGCACAAACAGTAATATCTCCACATTGCAAGGTGCAATTCTGAAATTTTTTGCTTTTTCCTGCTAATCCTAGCATGATAAAGAAGATTCAAATAGAGTGAGATGCCAGCTCCTTTCATTCAGTCAGTAGCTTCAAACATTTCTGGACGTTTTTCAATGGCAAAATTCAATGAATATTGTAAATGCACAAACAGTAATATCTCCACATTGCAAGGTGCAATTCTGAAATTTTTTGCTTTTTCCTGCTAATCCTAGCATGATAAAGAAGATTCAAAGAGAGTGAGATGCCAGCTCCTTTCATTCAGTCAGTAGCTTCAATCATTTCTGGATGTTTTTCAATGGCAAAAATCAATGAATATTGTAAATGCACAAACAGTAATTTCTCCGCATTGCAAGGTGCAATTCTGAAATTTTTTGCTTTTTCCTGCTCCTCTTAGCATGATAAAGAAGATTCAAAGAGAGTGAGATGCCAGCTCCTTTCATTCAGTCAGTAGCTTCAATCATTTCTGGTATATGAATAACATGATGTTTTTCAATGGCAAAAATCAATGAATATTGTAAATGCACAAACAGTAATTTCTCCGCATTGCAAGGTGCAATTCTGAAATTTTTTGCTTTTTCCTGCTCCTCTTAGCATGATAAAGAAGATTCAAAGAGAGTGAGATGCCAGCTCCTTTCATTCAGTCAGTAGCTTCAAACATTTCTGGTATAAACATTTCTGGATGTTTTTCAATGGCAAAAATCAATGAATATTGTAAATGCACAAACAGTAATATCTCCACATTGCAAGGTGCAATGCTGAAATTTTTTGCTTTTTCCTGCTAATCCTAGGATGATAAAGAAGATTCAAATAGAGTGAGATGCCAGCTCCTTTCATTCAGTCAGTAGCTTCAAACATTTCTGGACGTTTTTCAATGGCAAAAATCAATGAATATTGTAAATGCACAAACAGTAATATCTCCACATTGCAAGGTGCAATTCTGAATTTTTTTGCTTTTTCCTGCTAATCCTAGCATGATAAAGAAGATTCAAAGAGAGTGAGATGTCAGCTCCTTTCATTCAGTCAGTAGCTTCAAACATTTCTGGTATATGAATAACATGATGTTTTTCAATGGCAAAAATCAATGAATATTGTAAATGCACAAAAAGTAATATCTCCACATTGCAAGGTGCAATTCTGAAATTTTTTGCTTTTTCCTGCTAATCCTAGCATGATAAAGAAGATTCAAAGAGAGTGAGATGCCAGCTCCTTTCATTCAGTCAGTAGCTTCAAACATTTCTGGACGTTTTTCAATGGCAAAAATCAATGAATATTGTAAATGCACAAACAGTAATATCTCCACATTGCAAGGTGCAATTCTGAAATTTTTTGCTTTTTCCTGCTACTATTAGCATGATAAAGAAGATTCAAAGAGAGTGAGATGCCAGCTCCTTTCATTCAGTCAGTAGCTTCAAACATTTCTGGACGTTTTTCAATGGCAAAAATCAATGAATATTGTAAATGCACAAACAGTAATATCTCCACATTGCAAGGTGCAATTCTGAAATTTTTTGCTTTTTCCTGCTAATCCTAGCATGATAAAGAAGATTCAAAGAGAGTGAGATGCCAGCTCCTTTCATTCAGTCAGTAGCTTCAATCATTTCTGGACGTTTTTCAATGGCAAAAATCAATGAATATTGTAAATGCACAAACAGTAATTTCTCCGCATTGCAAGGTGCAATTCTGAAATTTTTTGCTTTTTCCTGCTCCTCTTAGCATGATAAAGAAGATTCAAAGAGAGTGAGATGCCAGCTCCTTTCATTCAGTCAGTAGCTTCAATCATTTCTGGACGTTTTTCAATGGCAAAAATCAATGAATATTGTAAATGCACAAACAGTAATTTCTCCGCATTGCAAGGTGCAATTCTGAAATTTTTTGCTTTTTCCTGCTCCTCTTAGCATGATAATGAAGATTCAAAGAGAGTGAGATGCCAGCTCCTTTCATTCAGTCAGTAGCTTCAATCATTTCTGGTATATGAATAACATGATGTTTTTCAATGGCAAAAATCAATGAATATTGTAAATGCACAAACAGTAATTTCTCCGCATTGCAAGTTGCAATTCTGAAATTTTTTGCTTTTTCCTGCTCCTCTTAGCATGATAAAGAAGATTCAAAGAGAGTGAGATGCCAGCTCCTTTCATTCAGTCAGTAGCTTCAATCATTTCTGGACGTTTTTCAATGGCAAAAATCATTGAATATTGTAAATGCACAAACAGTAATTTCTCCGCATTGCAAGGTGCAATTCTGAAATTTTTTGCTTTTTCCTGCTCCTCTTAGCATGATAAAGAAGATTCAAAGAGAGTGAGATGCCAGCTCCTTTCATTCAGTCAGTAGCTTCAATCATTTCTGGACGTTTTTCAATGGCAAAAATCAATGAATATTGTAAATGCACAAACAGTAATTTCTCCGCATTGCAAGGTGCAATTCTGAAATTTTTTGCTTTTTCCTGCTCCTCTTAGCATGATAAAGAAGATTCAAAGAGAGTGAGATGCCAGCTCCTTTCATTCAGTCAGTAGCTTCAATCATTTCTGGACGTTTTTCAATGGCAAAAATCAATGAATATTGTAAATGCACAAACAGTAATTTCTCCGCATTGCAAGGTGCAATTCTGAAATTTTTTGCTTTTTCCTGCTCCTCTTAGCATGATAAAGAAGATTCAAAGAGAGTGAGATGCCAGCTCCTTTCATTCAGTCAGTAGCTTCAATCATTTCTGGTATATGAATAACATGATGTTTTTCAATGGCAAAAATCAATGAATATTGTAAATGCACAAACAGTAATTTCTCCGCATTGCAAGGTGCAATTCTGAAATTTTTTGCTTTTTCCTGCTCCTCTTAGCATGATAAAGAAGATTCAAAGAGCGTGAGATGCCAGCTCCTTTCATTCAGTCAGTAGCTTCAATCATTTCTGGATGTTTTTCAATGGCAAAAATCAATGAATATTGTAAATGCACAAACAGTAATTTCTCCGCATTGCAAGGTGCAATTCTGAAATTTTTTGCTTTTTCCTGCTCCTCTTAGCATGATAAAGAAGATTCAAAGAGAGTGAGATGCCAGCTCCTTTCATTCAGTCAGTAGCTTCAGTCATTTCTGGACGTTTTTCAATGGCAAAAATCAATGAATATTGTAAATGCACAAACAGTAATTTCTCCGCATTGCAACGTGCAATTCTGAAATTTTTTGCTTTTTCCTGCTCCTCTTAGCATGATAAAGAAGATTCAAAGAGAGTGAGATGCCAGCTCCTTTCATTCAGTCAGTAGCTTCAAACATTTCTGGTATAAACATTTCTGGACGTTTTTCAATGGCAAAAATCAATGAATATTGTAAATGCACAAACAGTAATATCTCCACATTGCAAGGTGCAATTCTGAAATTTTTTGCTTTTTCCTGCTAATCCTAGCATGATAAAGAAGATTCAAATAGAGTGAGATGCCAGCTCCTTTCATTCAGTCAGTAGCTTCAAACATTTCTGGACGTTTTTCAATGGCAAAATTCAATGAATATTGTAAATGCACAAACAGTAATATCTCCACATTGCAAGGTGCAATTCTGAAATTTTTTGCTTTTTCCTGCTAATCCTAGCATGATAAAGAAGATTCAAAGAGAGTGAGATGCCAGCTCCTTTCATTCAGTCAGTAGCTTCAATCATTTCTGGACGTTTTTCAATGGCAAAAATCAATGAATATTGTAAATGCACAAACAGTAATTTCTCCGCATTGCAAGGTGCAATTCTGAAATTTTTTGCTTTTTCCTGCTCCTCTTAGCATGATAAAGAAGATTCAAAGAGAGTGAGATGCCAGCTCCTTTCATTCAGTCAGTAGCTTCAATCATTTCTGGACGTTTTTCAATGGCAAAAATCAATGAATATTGTAACTGCACAAACAGTAATTTCTCCGCATTGCAAGGTGCAATTCTGAAATTTTTTGCTTTTTCCTGCTCCTCTTAGCATGATAAAGAAGATTCAAAGAGAGTGAGATGCCAGCTCCTTTCATTCAGTCAGTAGCTTCAATCATTTCTGGTATATGAATAACATGATGTTTTTCAATGGCAAAAATCAATGAATATTGTAAATGCACAAACAGTAATTTCTCCGCATTGCAAGGTGCAATTCTGAAATTTTTTGCTTTTTCCTGCTCCTCTTAGCATGATAAAGAAGATTCAAAGAGAGTGAGATGCCAGCTCCTTTCATTCAGTCAGTAGCTTCAATCATTTCTGGACGTTTTTCAATTTCAAAAATCAATGAATATTGTAAATGCACAAACAGTAATTTCTCCGCATTGCAAGGTGCAATTCTGAAATTTTTTGCTTTTTCCTGCTCCTCTTAGCATGATAAAGAAGATTCTAAGAGAGTGAGATGCCAGCTCCTTTCATTCAGTCAGTAGCTTCAATCATTTCTGGACGTTTTTCAATGGCAAAAATCAATGAATATTGTAAATGCACAAACAGTAATTTCTCCGCATTGCAAGGTGCAGTTCTGAATTTTTTTGCTTTTTCCTGATCCTCTTAGCATGATAAAGAAGATTCAAAGAGAGTGAGATGCCAGTTCCTTTCATTCAGTCAGTAGCTTCAATCATTTCTGGTATATGAATAACATGATGTTTTTCAATGGCAAAAATCAATGAATATTGTAAATGCACAAACAGTAATTTCTCCGCATTGCAAGGTGCAATTCTGAAATTTTTTGCTTTTTCCTGCTCCTCTTAGCATGATAAAGAAGATTCAAAGAGAGTGAGATGCCAGCTCCTTTCATTCAGTCAGTAGCTTCAAACATTTCTGGTATATGAATAACATGATGTTTTTCAATGGCAAAAATCAATGAATATTGTAAATGCACAAACAGTAATTTCTCCGCATTGCAAGGTGCAATTCTGAAATTTTTTGCTTTTTCCTGCTCCTCTTAGCATGATAAAGAAGATTCAAAGAGAGTGAGATGCCAGCTCCTTTCATTCAGTCAGTAGCTTCAATCATTTCTGGACGTTTTTCAATGGCAAAAATCAATGAATATTGTAAATGCACAAACAGTAATTTCTCCGCATTGCAAGGTGCAATTCTGAAATTTTTTGCTTTTTCCTGCTCCTCTTAGCATGATAAAGAAGATTCAAAGAGAGTGAGATGCCAGCTCCTTTCATTCAGTCAGTAGCTTCAGTCATTTCTGGACGTTTTTCAATGGCAAAAATCAATGAATATTGTAAATGCACAAACAGTAATTTCTCCGCATTGCAAGGTGCAATTCTGAAATTTTTTGCTTTTTCCTGCTCCTCTTAGCATGATAAAGAAGATTCAAAGAGAGTGAGATGCCAGCTCCTTTCATTCAGTCAGTAGCTTCAAACATTTCTGGTATAAACATTTCTGGACGTTTTTCAATGGCAAAAATCAATGAATATTGTAAATGCACAAACAGTAATATCTCCACATTGCAAGGTGCAATTCTGAAATTTTTTGCTTTTTCCTGCTAATCCTAGCATGATAAAGAAGATTCAAAGAGAGTGAGATGCCAGCTCCTTTCATTCAGTCAGTAGCTTCAATCATTTCTGGACGTTTTTCAATGGCAAAAATCAATGAATATTGTAAATGCACAAACAGTAATTTCTCCGCATTGCAAGGTGCAATTCTGAAATTTTTTGCTTTTTCCTGCTCCTCTTAGCATGATAAAGAAGATTCAAAGAGAGTGAGATGCCAGCTCCTTTCATTCAGTCAGTAGCTTCAATCATTTCTGGACGTTTTTCAATGGCAAAAATCAATGAATATTGTAAATGCACAAACAGTAATTTCTCCGCATTGCAAGGTGCAATTCTGAAATTTTTTGCTTTTTCCTGCTCCTCTTAGCATGATAAAGAAGATTCAAAGAGAGTGAGATGCCAGCTCCTTTCATTCAGTCAGTAGCTTCAATCATTTCTGGACGTTTTTCAATGGCAAAAATCAATGAATATTGTAAATGCCCAAACAGTAATTTCTCCGCATTGCAAGGTGCAATTCTGAAATTTTTTGCTTTTTCCTGCTCCTCTTAGCATGATAAAGAAGATTCAAAGAGAGTGAGATGCCAGCTCCTTTCATTCAGTCAGTAGCTTCAGTCATTTCTGGACGTTTTTCAATGGCAAAAATCAATGAATATTGTAAATGCACAAACAGTAATTTCTCCGCATTGCAAGGTGCAATTCTGAAATTTTTTGCTTTTTCCTGCTCCTCTTAGCATGATAAAGAAGATTCAAAGAGAGTGAGATGCCAGCTCCTTTCATTCAGTCAGTAGCTTCAATCATTTCTGGACGTTTTTCAATGGCAAAAATCAATGAATATTGTAAATGCACAAACAGTAATTTCTCCGTATTGCAAGGTGCAATTCTGAAATTTTTTGCTTTTTCCTGCTCCACTTAGCATGATAAAGAAGATTCAAAGAGAGTGAGATGCCAGCTCCTTTCATTCAGTCAGTAGCTTCAATCATTTCTGGACGTTTTTCAATGGCAAAAATCAATGAATATTGTAAATGCACAAACAGTAATTTCTCCGCATTGCAAATTGCAATTCTGAAATTTTTTGCTTTTTCCTGCTCCTCTTAGCATGATAAAGAAGATTCAAAGAGAGTGAGATGCCAGCTCCTTTCATTCAGTCAGTAGCTTCAATCATTTCTGGACGTTTTTCAATGGCAAAAATCAATGAATATTGTAAATGCACAAACAGTAATTTCTCCGCATTGCAAGGTGCAATTCTGAAATTTTTTGCTTTTTCCTGCTCCTCTTAGCATGATAAAGAAGATTCAAAGAGAATGAGATGCCAGCTCCTTTCATTCAGTCAGTAGCTTCAATCATTTCTGGTATATGAATAACATGATGTTTTTCAATGGCAAAAATCAATGAATATTGTAAATGCACAAACAGTAATTTCTCCGCATTGCAAGGTGCAATTCTGAAATTTTTTGCTTTTTCCTGCTCCTCTTAGCATGATAAAGAAGATTCAAAGAGAGTGAGATGCCAGCTCCTTTCATTCAGTCAGTAGCTTCAATCATTTCTGGATGTTTTTCAATGGCAAAAATCAATGAATATTGTAAATGCACAAACAGTAATTTCTCCGCATTGCAAGGTGCAATTCTGAAATTTTTTGCTTTTTCCTGCTCCTCTTAGCATGATAAAGAAGATTCAGAGAGTGAGATGCCAGCTCCTTTCATTCAGTCAGTAGCTTCAGTCATTTCTGGACGTTTTTCAATGGCAAAAATCAATGAATATTGTAAATGCACAAACAGTAATTTCTCCGCATTGCAAGGTGCAATTCTGAAATTTTTTGCTTTTTCCTGCTCCTCTTAGCATGATAAAGAAGATTCAAAGAGAGTGAGATGCCAGCTCCTTTCATTCAGTCAGTAGCTTCAAACATTTCTGGTATAAACATTTCTGGACGTTTTTCAATGGCAAAAATCAATGAATATTGTAAATGCACAAACAGTAATATCTCCACATTGCAATGTGCAATTCTGAAATTTTTTGCTTTTTCCTGCTCCTCTTAGCATGATAAAGAAGATTCAAAGAGAGTGAGATGCCAGCTCCTTTCATTCAGTCAGTAGCTTCAATCATTTCTGGACGTTTTTCAATGGCAAAAATCAATGAATATTGTAAATGCACAAACAGTAATTTCTCCGCATTGCAAGGTGCAATTCTGAAATTTTTTGCTTTTTCCTGCTCCTCTTAGCATGATAAAGAAGATTCAAAGAGAGTGAGATGCCAGCTCCTTTCATTCAGTCAGTAGCTTCAATCATTTCTGGTATATGAATAACATGATGTTTTTCAATGGCAAAAATCAATGAATATTGTAAATGCACAAACAGTAATTTCTCCGCATTGCAAGGTGCAATTCTGAAATTTTTTGCTTTTTCCTGCTCCTCTTAGCATGATAAAGAAGATTCAAATAGAGTGAGATGCCAGCTCCTTTCATTCAGTCAGTAGCTTCAAACATTTCTGGACGTTTTTCAATGGCAAAATTCAATGAATATTGTAAATGCACAAACAGTAATATCTCCACATTGCAAGGTGCAATTCTGAAATTTTTTGCTTTTTCCTGCTAATCCTAGCATGATAAAGAAGATTCAAAGAGAGTGAGATGCCAGCTCCTTTCATTCAGTCAGTAGCTTCAATCATTTCTGGACGTTTTTCAATGGCAAAAATCAATGAATATTGTAAATGCACAAACAGTAATTTCTCCGCATTGCAAGGTGCAATTCTGAAATTTTTTGCTTTTTCCTGCTCCTCTTAGCATGATAAAGAAGATTCAAAGAGAGTGAGATGCCAGCTCCTTTCATTCAGTCAGTAGCTTCAATCATTTCTGGACGTTTTTCAATGGCAAAAATCAATGAATATTGTAAATGCACAAACAGTAATTTCTCCGCATTGCAAGGTGCAATTCTGAAATTTTTTGCTTTTTCCTGCTCCTCTTAGCATGATAAAGAAGATTCAAAGAGAGTGAGATGCCAGCTCCTTTCATTCAGTCAGTAGCTTCAATCATTTCTGGTATATGAATAACATGATGTTTTTCAATGGCAAAAATCAATGAATATTGTAAATGCACAAACAGTAATTTCTCCGCATTGCAAGGTGCAATTCTGAAATTTTTTGCTTTTTCCTGCTCCTCTTAGCATGATAAAGAAGATTCAAAGAGAGTGAGATGCCAGCTCCTTTCATTCAGTCAGTAGCTTCAATCATTTCTGGACGTTTTTCAATGGCAAAAATCAATGAATATTGTAAATGCCCAAACAGTAATTTCTCCGCATTGCAAGGTGCAATTCTGAAATTTTTTGCTTTTTCCTGCTCCTCTTAGCATGATAAAGAAGATTCAAAGAGAGTGAGATGCCAGCTCCTTTCATTCAGTCAGTAGCTTCAGTCATTTCTGGACGTTTTTCAATGGCAAAAATCAATGAATATTGTAAATGCACAAACAGTAATTTCTCCGCATTGCAAGGTGCAATTCTGAAATTTTTTGCTTTTTCCTGCTCCTCTTAGCATGATAAAGAAGATTCAAAGAGAGTGAGATGCCAGCTCCTTTCATTCAGTCAGTAGCTTCAATCATTTCTGGACGTTTTTCAATGGCAAAAATCAATGAATATTGTAAATGCACAAACAGTAATTTCTCCGTATTGCAAGGTGCAATTCTGAAATTTTTTGCTTTTTCCTGCTCCACTTAGCATGATAAAGAAGATTCAAAGAGAGTGAGATGCCAGCTCCTTTCATTCAGTCAGTAGCTTCAATCATTTCTGGACGTTTTTCAATGGCAAAAATCAATGAATATTGTAAATGCACAAACAGTAATTTCTCCGCATTGCAAATTGCAATTCTGAAATTTTTTGCTTTTTCCTGCTCCTCTTAGCATGATAAAGAAGATTCAAAGAGAGTGAGATGCCAGCTCCTTTCATTCAGTCAGTAGCTTCAATCATTTCTGGACGTTTTTCAATGGCAAAAATCAATGAATATTGTAAATGCACAAACAGTAATTTCTCCGCATTGCAAGGTGCAATTCTGAAATTTTTTGCTTTTTCCTGCTCCTCTTAGCATGATAAAGAAGATTCAAAGAGAATGAGATGCCAGCTCCTTTCATTCAGTCAGTAGCTTCAATCATTTCTGGTATATGAATAACATGATGTTTTTCAATGGCAAAAATCAATGAATATTGTAAATGCACAAACAGTAATTTCTCCGCATTGCAAGGTGCAATTCTGAAATTTTTTGCTTTTTCCTGCTCCTCTTAGCATGATAAAGAAGATTCAAAGAGAGTGAGATGCCAGCTCCTTTCATTCAGTCAGTAGCTTCAATCATTTCTGGATGTTTTTCAATGGCAAAAATCAATGAATATTGTAAATGCACAAACAGTAATTTCTCCGCATTGCAAGGTGCAATTCTGAAATTTTTTGCTTTTTCCTGCTCCTCTTAGCATGATAAAGAAGATTCAGAGAGTGAGATGCCAGCTCCTTTCATTCAGTCAGTAGCTTCAGTCATTTCTGGACGTTTTTCAATGGCAAAAATCAATGAATATTGTAAATGCACAAACAGTAATTTCTCCGCATTGCAAGGTGCAATTCTGAAATTTTTTGCTTTTTCCTGCTCCTCTTAGCATGATAAAGAAGATTCAAAGAGAGTGAGATGCCAGCTCCTTTCATTCAGTCAGTAGCTTCAAACATTTCTGGTATAAACATTTCTGGACGTTTTTCAATGGCAAAAATCAATGAATATTGTAAATGCACAAACAGTAATATCTCCACATTGCAAGGTGCAATTCTGAAATTTTTTGCTTTTTCCTGCTCCTCTTAGCATGATAAAGAAGATTCAAAGAGAGTGAGATGCCAGCTCCTTTCATTCAGTCAGTAGCTTCAATCATTTCTGGACGTTTTTCAATGGCAAAAATCAATGAATATTGTAAATGCACAAACAGTAATTTCTCCGCATTGCAAGGTGCAATTCTGAAATTTTTTGCTTTTTCCTGCTCCTCTTAGCATGATAAAGAAGATTCAAAGAGAGTGAGATGCCAGCTCCTTTCATTCAGTCAGTAGCTTCAATCATTTCTGGTATATGAATAACATGATGTTTTTCAATGGCAAAAATCAATGAATATTGTAAATGCACAAACAGTAATTTCTCCGCATTGCAAGGTGCAATTCTGAAATTTTTTGCTTTTTCCTGCTCCTCTTAGCATGATAAAGAAGATTCAAAGAGAGTGAGATGCCAGCTCTTTTCATTCAGTCAGTAGCTTCAATCATTTCTGGACGTTTTTCAATGGCAAAAATCAATGAATATTGTAAATGCACAAACAGTAATTTCTCCGCATTGCAAGGTGCAATTCTGAAATTTTTTGCTTTTTCCTGCTCCTCTTAGCATGATAAAGAAGATTCAAAGAGAGTGAGATGCCAGCTCCTTTCATTCAGTCAGTAGCTTCAGTCATTTCTGGACGTTTTTCAATGGCAAAAATCAATGAATATTGTAAATGCACAAACTAATTTCTCCGCATTGCAAGGTGCAATTCTGAAATTCTTTGCTTTTTCCTGCTCCTCTTAGCATGATAAAGAAGATTCAAAGAGAGTGAGATGCCAGCTCCTTTCATTCAGTCAGTAGCTTCAAACATTTCTGGTATAAACATTTCTGGACGTTTTTCAATGGCAAAAATCAATGAATATTGTAAATGCACAAACAGTAATATCTCCACATTGCAAGGTGCAATTCTGAAATTTTTTGCTTTTTCCTGCTAATCCTAGCATGGTAAAGAAGATTCAAATAGAGTGAGATGCCAGCTCCTTTCATTCAGTCAGTAGCTTCAAACATTTCTGGACGTTTTTCAATGGCAAAAATCAATGAATATTGTAAATGCACAAACAGTAATATCTCCACATTGCAAGGTTCAATTCTGAAATTTTTTGCTTTTTCCTGCTAATCCTAGCATGATAAAGAAGATTCAAAGAGAATGAGATGCCAGCTCCTTTCATTCAGTCAGTAGCTTCAAACATTTCTGGTATATGAATAACATGATGTTTTTCAATGGCAAAAATCAATGAATATTGTAAATGCACAAACAGTAATATCTCCATATTGCAAGGTGCAATTCTGAAATTTTTTGCTTTTTCCTGCTAATCCTAGCATGATAAAGAAGATTCAAAGAGAGTGAGATGCCAGCTCCTTTCATTCAGTCAGTAGCTTCAAACATTTCTGGACGTTTTTCAATGGCAAAAATCAATGAATATTGTAAATGCACAAACAGTAATATCTCCACATTGCAAGGTGCAATTCTGAAATTTTTTGCTTTTTCCTGCTACTCCTAGCATGATAAAGAAGATTCAAAGAGAGTGAGATGCCAGCTCCTTTCATTCAGTCAGTAGCTTCAAACATTTCTGGACGTTTTTCAATGGCAAAAATCAATGAATATTGTAAATGCACAAACAGTAATATCTCCACATTGCAAGGTGCAATTCTGAAATTTTTTGCTTTTTCCTGCTAATCCTAGCATGATAAAGAAGATTCAAAGAGAGTGAGATGCCAGCTCCTTTCATTCAGTCAGTAGCTTCAAACATTTCTGGACGTTTTTCAATGGCAAAAATCTATGAATATTGTAAATGCACAAACAGTAATTTCTCCGCATTGCAAGGTGCAATTCTGAAATTTTTTGCTTTTTCCTGCTCCTCTTAGCATGATAAAGATTCAAAGAGAGTGAGATGCCAGCTCCTTTCATTCAGTCAGTAGCTTCAATCATTTCTGGACGTTTTTCAATGGCAAAAATCAATGAATATTGTAAATGCACAAGCAGTAATTTCTCCGCATTGCAAGGTGCAATTCTGAAATTTTTTGCTTTTTCCTGCTCCTCTTAGCATGATAAAGAAGATTCAAAGAGAGTGAGATGCCAGCTCCTTTCATTCAGTCAGTAGCTTCAATCATTTCTGGACGTTTTTCAATGGCAAAAATCAATGAATATTGTAAATGCACAAACAGTAATTTCTCCGCATTGCAAGGTGCAATTCTGAAATTTTTTGCTTTTTCCTGCTCCTCTTAGCATGAAAAAGAAGATTCAAAGAGAATGAGATGCCCGCTCCTTTCATTCAGTCAGTAGCTTCAATCATTTCTGGTATATGAATAACATGATGTTTTTCAATGGCAAAAATCAATGAATATTGTAAATGCACAAACAGTAATTTCTCCGCATTGCAAGGTGCAATTCTGAATTTTTTTGCTTTTTCCTGCTCCTCTTAGCATGATAAAGAAGATTCAAAGAGAGTGAGATGCCAGCTCCTTTCATTCAGTCAGTAGCTTCAATCATTTCTGGACGTTTTTCAATGGCAAAAATCAATGAATATTGTAAATGCACAAACAGTAATTTCTCCGCATTGCAAGGTGCAATTCTGAAATTTTTTGCTTTTTCCTGCTCCTCTTAGCATGATAAAGAAGATTCAAAGAGAGTGAGATGCCAGCTCCTTTCAT
This sequence comes from Phyllobates terribilis, assembly GCF_046119375.1. Classification (NCBI taxonomy): domain Eukaryota; kingdom Metazoa; phylum Chordata; class Amphibia; order Anura; family Dendrobatidae; genus Phyllobates; species Phyllobates terribilis. The sequence goes on along the minus strand of NW_027365278.1, from coordinate 101,609 downwards.
TCAGTCAGTAGCTTCAAACATTTCTGGTATATGAATAACATGATGTTTTTCAATGGCAAAAATCAATGAATATTGTAAATGCACAAACAGTAATTTCTCCGCATTGCAAGGTGCAATTCTGAAATTTTTTGCTTTTTCCTGCTCCTCTTAGCATGATAAAGAAGATTCAAAGAGAGTGAGATGCCAGCTCCTTTCATTCAGTCAGTAGCTTCAATCTTTTCTGGACGTTTTTCAATGGCAAAAATCAATGAATATTGTAAATGCACAAACAGTAATTTCTCCGCATTGCAAGGTGCAATTCTGAAATTTTTTGCTTTTTCCTGCTCCTCTTAGCATGATAAAGAAGATTCAAAGAGAGTGAGATGCCAGCTCCTTTCATTCAGTCAGTAGCTTCAATCATTTCTGGTATATGAATAACATGATGTTTTTCAATGGCAAAAATCAATGAATATTGTAAATGCACAAACAGTAATTTCTCCGCATTGCAAGGTGCAATTCTGAAATTTTTTGCTTTTTCCTGCTCCTCTTAGCATGGTAAAGAAGATTCAAAGAGAGTGAGATGCCAGCTCCTTTCATTCAGTCAGTAGCTTCAATCATTTCTGGACGTTTTTCAATGGCAAAAATCAATGAATATTGTAAATGCACAAACAGTAATTTCTCCGCATTGCAAGGTGCAATTCTGAAATTTTTTGCTTTTTCCTGCTCCTCTTAGCATGATAAAGAAGATTCAAAGAGAGTGAGATGCCAGCTCCTTTCATTCAGTCAGTAGCTTCAATCATTTCTGGGTATGAATAACATGATGTTTTTCAATGGCAAAAATCAATGAATATTGTAAATGCACAAACAGTAATTTCTCCACATTGCAAGGTGCAATTCTGAAATTTTTTGCTTTTTCCTGCTCCTCTTAGCATGATAAAGAAGATTCAAAGAGAGTGAGATGCCAGCTCCTTTCATTCAGTCAGTAGCTTCAATCATTTCTGGACGTTTTTCAATGGCAAAAATCAATGAATATTGTAAATGCACAAACAGTAATTTCTCCGCACTGCAACGTGCAATTCTGAAATTTTTTGCTTTTTCCTGCTCCTCTTAGCATGATAAAGAAGATTCAAAGAGAGTGAGATGCCAGCTCCTTTCATTCAGTCAGTAGCTTCAATCATTTCTGGACGTTTTTCAATGGCAAAAATCAATGAATATTGAAAATGCACAAACAGTAATTTCTCCGCATTGCAAGGTGCAATTCTGAATTTTTTTGCTTTTTCCTGCTCCTCTTAGCATGATAAAGAAGATTCAAAGAGAGTGAGATGCCAGCTCCTTTCATTCAGTCAGTAACTTCAAACATTTCTGGTATAAACATTTCTGGACGTTTTTCAATGGCAAAAATCAATGAATATTGTAAATGCACAAACAGTAATATCTCCACATTGCAAGGTGCAATTCTGAAATTTTTTGCTTTTTCCTGCTAATCCTAGCATGATAAAGAATATTCAAATAGAGTGAGATGCCAGCTCCTTTCATTCAGTCAGTAGCTTCAAACATTTCTGGACGTTTTTCAATGGCAAAAATCAATGAATATTGTAAATGCACAAACAGTAATATCTCCACATTGCAAGGTGCAATTCTGAAATTTTTTGCTTTTTCCTGCTAATCCTAGCATGATAAAGAAGATTCAAAGAGAGTGAGATGCCAGGTCCTTTCATTCAGTCAGTAGCCTCAAACATTTCTGCTATATGAATAACATGATGTTTTTTAATGGCAAAAATCAATGAATATTGTAAATGCACAAACAGTAATATCTCCACATTGCAAGGTGCAATTCTGAAATTTTTTGCTTTTTCCTGCTAATCCTAGCATGATAAAGAAGATTCAAAGAGAGTGAGATGCCAGCTCCTTTCATTCAGTAAGTAGCTTCAAACATTTCTGGACGTTTTTCAATGGCAAAAATCAATGAATATTGTAAATGCACAAACAGTAATATCTCCACATTGCAAGGTGCAATTCTGAAATTTTTTGCTTTTTCCTGCTACTCCTAGCATGATAAAGAAGATTCAAAGAGAGTGAGATGCCAGCTCCTTTCATTCAGTCAGTAGCTTCAAACATTTCTGTACGTTTTTCAATGGCAAAAATCAATGAATATTGTAAATGCACAAACAGTAATATCTCCACATTGCAAGGTGCAATTCTGAAATTTTTTGCTTTTTCCTGCTAATCCTAGCATGATAAAGAAGATTCAAAGAGAGTGAGATGCCAGCTCCTTTCATTCAGTCAGTAGCTTCAAACATTTCTGGACGTTTTTCAATGGCAAAAATCAATGAATATTGTAAATGCACAAACAGTAATATCTCCACATTGCAAGGTGCAATTCTGAAATTTTTTGCTTTTTCCTGCTAATCCTAGCATGAAAAAGAAGATTCAAAGAGAGTGAGATGCCAGCTCCTTTCATTCAGTCAGTAGCTTCAATCATTTCTGGACGTTTTTCAATGGCAAAAATCAATGAATATTGTAAATGCACAAACAGTAATTTCTCCGCATTGCAAGGTGCAATTCTGAAATTTTTTGCTTTTTCCTGCTCCTCTTAGCATGATAAAGAAGATTCAAAGAGAGTGAGATGCCCGCTCCTTTCATTCAGTCAGTAGCTTCAATCATTTCTGGTATATGAATAACATGATGTTTTTCAATGGCAAAAATCAATGAATATTGTAAATGCACAAACAGTAATTTCTCCGCATTGCAAGGTGCAATTCTGAATTTTTTTGCTTTTTCCTGCTCCTCTTAGCATGATAAAGAAGATTCAAAGAGAGTGAGATGCCAGCTCCTTTCATTCAGTCAGTAGCTTCAATCATTTCTGGACGTTTTTCAATGGCAAAAATCAATGAATATTGTAAATGCACAAACAGTAATTTCTCCGCATTGCAAGGTGCAATTCTGAAATTTTTTGCTTTTTCCTGCTCCTCTTAGCATGATAAAGAAGATTCAAAGAGAGTGAGATGCCAGCTCCTTTCATTCAGTCAGTAGCTTCAAACATTTCTGGTATATGAATAACATGATGTTTTTCAATGGCAAAAATCAATGAATATTGTAAATGCACAAACAGTAATTTCTCCGCATTGCAAGGTGCAATTCTGAAATTTTTTGCTTTTTCCTGCTCCTCTTAGCATGATAAAGAAGATTCAAAGAGAGTGAGATGCCAGCTCCTTTCATTCAGTCAGTAGCTTCAATCTTTTCTGGACGTTTTTCAATGGCAAAAATCAATGAATATTGTATATGCACAAACAGTAATTTCTCCGCATTGTAAGGTGGAATTCTGAAATTTTTTGCTTTTTCCTGCTCCTCTTAGCATGATAAAGAAGATTCAAAGATAGTGAGATGCCAGCTTCTTTCATTCAGTCAGTAGCTTCAAACATTTCTGGTAAATGAATAACATGATGTTTTTCAATGGCAAAAATCAATGAATATTGTAAATGCACAAAGAGTAATTTCTCCGCATTGCAAGGTGCAATTCTGAAATTTTTTGCTTTTTCCTGCTCCTCTTAGCATGATAAAGAAGACTCAAAGAGAGTTACATGCCAGCTCCTTTCATTCAGTCAGTAGCTTCAATCATTTCTGGACGTTTTTCAATGGCAAAAATCAATGAATATTGTAAATGCACAAACAGTAATTTCTCCGCATTGCAAGGTGCAATTCTGAAATTTTTTGCTTTTTCCTGCTCCTCTTAGCATGATAAAGAAGATTCAAAGAGAGTGAGATGCCAGCTCCTTTCATTCAGTCAGTAGCTTCAATCATTTCTGGACGTTTTTCAATGGCAAAAATCAATGAATATTGTAAATGCACAAACAGTAATTTCTCCGCATTGCAAGGTGCAATTCTGAAATTTTTTGCTTTTTCCTGCTCCTCTTAGCATGATAAAGAAGATTCAAAGAGAGTGAGATGCCAGCTCCTTTCATTCAGTCAGTAGCTTCAATCATTTCTGGTATATGAATAACATGATGTTTTTCAATGGCAAAAATCAATGAATATTGTAACTGCACAAACAGTAATTTCTCCGCATTGCAAGGTGCAATTCTGAAATTTTTTGCTTTTTCCTGCTCCTCTTAGCATGGTAAAGAAGATTCAAAGAGAGTGAGATGCCAGCTCCTTTCATTCAGTCAGTAGCTTCAATCATTTCTGGACGTTTTTCAATGGCAAAAATCAATGAATATTGTAAATGCACAAACAGTAATTTCTCCGCATTGCAAGGTGCAATTCTGAAATTTTTTGCTTTTTCCTGCTCCTCTTAGCATGATAAAGAAGATTCAAAGAGATTGAGATGCCAGCTCCTTTCATTCAGTCAGTAGCTTCAATCATTTCTGGACGTTTTTCAATGGCAATAATCAATGAATATTGTAAATGCACAAACAGTAATTTCTCCGCATTGCAAGGTGCAATTCTGAAATTTTTTGCTTTTTCCTGCTCCTCTTAGCATGATAAAGAAGATTCAAAGAGAGTGAGATGCCAGCTCCTTTCATTCAGTCAGTAGCTTCAATCATTTCTGGTATATGAATAACATGATGTTTTTCAATGGCAAAAATCAATGAATATTGTAAATGCACAAACAGTAATTTCTCCGCATTGCAAGGTGCAATTCTGAAATTTTTTGCTTTTTCCTGCTCCTCTTAGCATGATAAAGAAGATTCAAAGAGATTGAGATGCCAGCTCCTTTCATTCAGTCAGTAGCTTCAATCATTTCTGGACGTTTTTCAATGGCAATAATCAATGAATATTGTAAATGCACAAACAGTAATTTCTCCGCATTGCAAGGTGCAATTCTCAAGTGTTTTGCTTTTTCCTGCTCCTCTTAGCATGATAAAGAAGATTCAAAGAGAGTGAGATGCCAGCTCCTTTCATTCGGTCAGTAGCTTCAATCATTTCTGGGTATGAATAACATGATGTTTTTCAATGGCAAAAATCAATGAATATTGTAAATGCACAAACAGTAATTTCTCCACATTGCAAGGTGCAATTCTGAAATTTTTTGCTTTTTCCTGCTCCTCTTAGCATGATAAAGAAGATTCAAAGAGAGTGAGATGCCAGCTCCTTTCATTCAGTCAGTAGCTTCAATCATTTGTGGACGTTTTTCAATGGCAAAAATCAATGAATATTGTAAATGCACAAACAGTAATTTCTCCGCATTGCAAGGTGCAATTCTGAAATTTTTTGCTTTTTCCTGCTAATCCTAGCATGATAAAGAATATTCAAATAGAGTGAGATGCCAGCTCCTTTCATTCAGTCAGTAGCTTCAAACATTTCTGGACGTTTTTCAATGGCAAAAATCAATGAATATTGTATATGCACAAACAGTAATTTCTCCGCATTGTAAGGTGGAATTCTGAAATTTTTTGCTTTTTCCTGCTCCTCTTAGCATGATAAAGAAGATTCAAAGATAGTGAGATGCCAGCTTCTTTCATTCAGTCAGTAGCTTCAAACATTTCTGGTAAATGAATAACATGATGTTTTTCAATGGCAAAAATCAATGAATATTGTAAATGCACAAAGAGTAATTTCTCCGCATTGCAAGGTGCAATTCTGAAATTTTTTGCTTTTTCCTGCTCCTCTTAGCATGATAAAGAAGACTCAAAGAGAGTTACATGCCAGCTCCTTTCATTCAGTCAGTAGCTTCAATCATTTCTGGACGTTTTTCAATGGCAAAAATCAATGAATATTGTAAATGCACAAACAGTAATTTCTCCGCATTGCAAGGTGCAATTCTGAAATTTTTTGCTTTTTCCTGCTCCTCTTAGCATGATAAAGAAGATTCAAAGAGAGTGAGATGCCAGCTCCTTTCATTCAGTCAGTAGCTTCAATCATTTCTGGACGTTTTTCAATGGCAAAAATCAATGAATATTGTAAATGCACAAACAGTAATTTCTCCGCATTGCAAGGTGCAATTCTGAAATTTTTTGCTTTTTCCTGCTCCTCTTAGCATGATAAAGAAGATTCAAAGAGAGTGAGATGCCAGCTCCTTTCATTCAGTCAGTAGCTTCAATCATTTCTGGTATATGAATAACATGATGTTTTTCAATGGCAAAAATCAATGAATATTGTAACTGCACAAACAGTAATTTCTCCGCATTGCAAGGTGCAATTCTGAAATTTTTTGCTTTTTCCTGCTCCTCTTAGCATGGTAAAGAAGATTCAAAGAGAGTGAGATGCCAGCTCCTTTCATTCAGTCAGTAGCTTCAATCATTTCTGGACGTTTTTCAATGGCAAAAATCAATGAATATTGTAAATGCACAAACAGTAATTTCTCCGCATTGCAAGGTGCAATTCTGAATTTTTTTGCTTTTTCCTGCTCCTCTTAGCATGATAAAGAAGATTCAAAGAGAGTGAGATGCCAGCTCCTTTCATTCAGTCAGTAGCTTCAATCACTTCTGGACGTTTTTCAATGGCAAAAATCAATGAATATTGTAAATGCACAAACAGTAATTTCTCCGCATTGCAAGGTGCAATTCTGAAATTTTTTGCTTTTTCCTGCTCCTCTTAGCATGATAAAGAAGATTCAAAGAGAGTGAGATGCCAGCTCCTTTCATTCAGTCAGTAGCTTCAATCATTTCTGGTATATGAATAACATGATGTTTTTCAATGGCAAAAATCAATGAATATTGTAAATGCACAAACAGTAATTTCTCCGCATTGCAAGGTGCAATTCTGAAATTTTTTGCTTTTTCCTGCTCCTCTTAGCATGGTAAAGAAGATTCAAAGAGAGTGAGATGCCAGCTCCTTTCATTCAGTCAGTAGCTTCAATCATTTCTGGACGTTTTTCAATGGCAAAAATCAATGAATATTGTAAATGCACAAACAGTAATTTCTCCGCATTGCAAGGTGCAATTCTGAAATTTTTTGCTTTTTCCTGCTCCTCTTAGCATGATAAAGAAGATTCAAAGAGATTGAGATGCCAGCTCCTTTCATTCAGTCAGTAGCTTCAATCATTTCTGGACGTTTTTCAATGGCAATAATCAATGAATATTGTAAATGCACAAACAGTAATTTCTCCGCATTGCAAGGTGCAATTCTGAAATTTTTTGCTTTTTCCTGCTCCTCTTAGCATGATAAAGAAGATTCAAAGAGAGTGAGATGCCAGCTCCTTTCATTCAGTCAGTAGCTTCAATCATTTCTGGTATATGAATAACATGATGTTTTTCAATGGCAAAAATCAATGAATATTGTAAATGCACAAACAGTAATTTCTCCGCATTGCAAGGTGCAATTCTGAAATTTTTTGCTTTTTTCTGCTCCTCTTAGCATGATAAAGAAGATTCAAAGAGATTGAGATGCCAGCTCCTTTCATTCAGTCAGTAGCTTCAATCATTTCTGGACGTTTTTCAATGGCAATAATCAATGAATATTGTAAATGCACAAACAGTAATTTCTCCGCATTGCAAGGTGCAATTCTGAAATGTTTTGCTTTTTCCTGCTCCTCTTAGCATGATAAAGAAGATTCAAAGAGAGTGAGATGCCAGCTCCTTTCATTCGGTCAGTAGCTTCAATCATTTCTGGGTATGAATAACATGATGTTTTTCAATGGCAAAAATCAATGAATATTGTAAATGCACAAACAGTAATTTCTCCACATTGCAAGGTGCAATTCTGAAATTTTTTGCTTTTTCCTGCTCCTCTTAGCATGATAAAGAAGATTCAAAGAGAGTGAGATGCCAGCTCCTTTCATTCAGTCAGTAGCTTCAATCATTTCTGGACGTTTTTCAATGGCAAAAATCAATGAATATTGTAAATGCACAAACAGTAATTTCTCCGCATTGCAAGGTGCAATTCTGAAATTTTTTGCTTTTTCCTGCTCCTCTTAGCATGATAAAGAAGATTCAAAGAGAGTGAGATGCCAGCTCCTTTCATTCAGTCAGTAGCTTCAATCATTTCTGGACATTTTTCAATGGCAAAAATCAATGAATATTGTAAATGCACAAACAGTAATTTCTCCGCATTGCAAGGTGCAATTCTGAATTTTTTTGCTTTTTCCTGCTCCTCTTAGCATGATAAAGAAGATTCAAAGAGAGTGAGATGCCAGCTCCTTTCATTCAGTCAGTAGCTTCAAACATTTCTGGTATAAACATTTCTGGACGTTTTTCAATGGCAAAAATCAATGAATATTGTAAATGCACAAACAGTAATATCTCCACATTGCAAGGTGCAATTCTGAAATTTTTTGCTTTTTCCTGCTAATCCTAGCATGATAAAGAATATTCAAATAGAGTGAGATGCCAGCTCCTTTCATTCAGTCAGTAGCTTCAAACATTTCTGGACGTTTTTCAATGGCAAAAATCAATGAATATTGTATATGCACAAACAGTAATTTCTCCGCATTGTAAGGTGGAATTCTGAAATTTTTTGCTTTTTCCTGCTCCTCTTAGCATGATAAAGAAGATTCAAAGATAGTGAGATGCCAGCTTCTTTAATTCAGTCAGTAGCTTCAAACATTTCTGGTAAATGAATAACATGATGTTTTTCAATGGCAAAAATCAATGAATATTGTAAATGCACAAAGAGTAATTTCTCCGCATTGCAAGGTGCAATTCTGAAATTTTTTGCTTTTTCCTGCTCCTCTTAGCATGATAAAGAAGACTCAAAGAGAGTTACATGCCAGCTCCTTTCATTCAGTCAGTAGCTTCAATCATTTCTGGACGTTTTTCAATGGCAAAAATCAATGAATATTGTAAATGCACAAACAGTAATTTCTCCGCATTGCAAGGTGCAATTCTGAAATTTTTTGCTTTTTCCTGCTCCTCTTAGCATGATAAAGAAGATTCAAAGAGAGTGAGATGCCAGCTCCTTTCATTCAGTCAGTAGCTTCAATCATTTCTGGACGTTTTTCAATGGCAAAAATCAATGAATATTGTAAATGCACAAACAGTAATTTCTCCGCATTGCAAGGTGCAATTCTGAAATTTTTTGCTTTTTCCTGCTCCTCTTAGCATGATAAAGAAGATTCAAAGAGAGTGAGATGCCAGCTCCTTTCATTCAGTCAGTAGCTTCAATCATTTCTGGTATATGAATAACATGATGTTTTTCAATGGCAAAAATCAATGAATATTGTAACTGCACAAACAGTAATTTCTCCGCATTGCAAGGTGCAATTCTGAAATTTTTTGCTTTTTCCTGCTCCTCTTAGCATGGTAAAGAAGATTCAAAGAGAGTGAGATGCCAGCTCCTTTCATTCAGTCAGTAGCTTCAATCATTTCTGGACGTTTTTCAATGGCAAAAATCAATGAATATTGTAAATGCACAAACAGTAATTTCTCCGCATTGCAAGGTGCAATTCTGAATTTTTTTGCTTTTTCCTGCTCCTCTTAGCATGATAAAGAAGATTCAAAGAGAGTGAGATGCCAGCTCCTTTCATTCAGTCAGTAGCTTCAATCACTTCTGGACGTTTTTCAATGGCAAAAATCAATGAATATTGTAAATGCACAAACAGTAATTTCTCCGCATTGCAAGGTGCAATTCTGAAATTTTTTGCTTTTTCCTGCTCCTCTTAGCATGATAAAGAAGATTCAAAGAGAGTGAGATGCCAGCTCCTTTCATTCAGTCAGTAGCTTCAATCATTTCTGGTATATGAATAACATGATGTTTTTCAATGGCAAAAATCAATGAATATTGTAACTGCACAAACAGTAATTTCTCCGCATTGCAAGGTGCAATTCTGAAATTTTTTGCTTTTTCCTGCTCCTCTTAGCATGGTAAAGAAGATTCAAAGAGAGTGAGATGCCAGCTCCTTTCATTCAGTCAGTAGCTTCAATCATTTCTGGACGTTTTTCAATGGCAAAAATCAATGAATATTGTAAATGCACAAACAGTAATTTCTCCGCATTGCAAGGTGCAATTCTGAATTTTTTTGCTTTTTCCTGCTCCTCTTAGCATGATAAAGAAGATTCAAAGAGAGTGAGATGCCAGCTCCTTTCATTCAGTCAGTAGCTTCAATCACTTCTGGACGTTTTTCAATGGCAAAAATCAATGAATATTGTAAATGCACAAACAGTAATTTCTCCGCATTGCAAGGTGCAATTCTGAAATTTTTTGCTTTTTCCTGCTCCTCTTAGCATGATAAAGAAGATTCAAAGAGAGTGAGATGCCAGCTCCTTTCATTCAGTCAGTAGCTTCAATCATTTCTGGTATATGAATAACATGATGTTTTTCAATGGCAAAAATCAATGAATATTGTAAATGCACAAACAGTAATTTCTCCGCATTGCAAGGTGCAATTCTGAAATTTTTTGCTTTTTCCTGCTCCTCTTAGCATGGTAAAGAAGATTCAAAGAGAGTGAGATGCCAGCTCCTTTCATTCAGTCAGTAGCTTCAATCATTTCTGGACGTTTTTCAATGGCAAAAATCAATGAATATTGTAAATGCACAAACAGTAATTTCTCCGCATTGCAAGGTGCAATTCTGAAATTTTTTGCTTTTTCCTGCTCCTCTTAGCATGATAAAGAAGATTCAAAGAGAGTGAGATGCCAGCTCCTTTCATTCAGTCAGTAGCTTCAATCATTTCTGGACGTTTTTCAATGGCAAAAATCAATGAATATTGTAAATGCACAAACAGTAATTTCTCCGCATTGCAAGGTGCAATTCTGAAATTTTTTGCTTTTTCCTGCTCCTCTTAGCATGATAAAGAAGATTCAAAGAGAGTGAGATGCCAGCTCCTTTCATTCAGTCAGTAGCTTCAATCATTTCTGGACATTTTTCAATGGCAAAAATCAATGAATATTGTAAATGCACAAACAGTAATTTCTCCGCATTGCAAGGTGCAATTCTGAATTTTTTTGCTTTTTCCTGCTCCTCTTAGCATGATAAAGAAGATTCAAAGAGAGTGAGATGCCAGCTCCTTTCATTCAGTCAGTAGCTTCAAACATTTCTGGTATAAACATTTCTGGACGTTTTTCAATGGCAAAAATCAATGAATATTGTAAATGCACAAACAGTAATATCTCCACATTGCAAGGTGCAATTCTGAAATTTTTTGCTTTTTCCTGCTAATCCTAGCATGATAAAGAAGATTCAAAGAGAGTGAGATGCCAGCTCCTTTCATTCAGTCAGTAGCTTCAATCATTTCTGGTATATGAATAACATGATGTTTTTCAATGGCAAAAATCAATGAATATTGTAAATGCACAAACAGTAATTTCTCCGCATTGCAAGGTGCAATTCTGAAATTTTTTGCTTTTTCCTGCTCCTCTTAGCATGGTAAAGAAGATTCAAAGAGAGTGAGATGCCAGCTCCTTTCATTCAGTCAGTAGCTTCAATCATTTCTGGACGTTTTTCAATGGCAAAAATCAATGAATATTGTAAATGCACAAACAGTAATTTCTCCGCATTGCAAGGTGCAATTCTGAAATTTTTTGCTTTTTCCTGCTCCTCTTAGCATGATAAAGAAGATTCAAAGAGAGTGAGATGCCAGCTCCTTTCATTCAGTCAGTAGCTTCAATCATTTCTGGACGTTTTTCAATGGCAAAAATCAATGAATATTGTAAATGCACAAACAGTAATTTCTCCGCATTGCAAGGTGCAATTCTGAAATGTTTTGCTTTTTCCTGCTCCTCTTAGCATGATAAAGAAGATTCAAAGAGAGTGAGATGCCAGCTCCTTTCATTCAGTCAGTAGCTTCAATCATTTCTGGGTATGAATAACATGATGTTTTTCAATGGCAAAAATCAATGAATATTGTAAATGCACAAACAGTAATTTCTCCACATTGCAAGGTGCAATTCTGAAATTTTTTGCTTTTTCCTGCTCCTCTTAGCATGATAAAGAAGATTCAAAGAGAGTGAGATGCCAGCTCCTTTCATTCAGTCAGTAGCTTCAATCATTTCTGGACGTTTTTCAATGGCAAAAATCAATGAATATTGTAAATGCACAAACAGTAATTTCTCCGCATTGCAAGGTGCAATTCTGAATTTTTTTGCTTTTTCCTGCTCCTCTTAGCATGATAAAGAAGATTCAAAGAGAGTGAGATGCCAGCTCCTTTCATTCAGTCAGTAGCTTCAAACATTTCTGGTATAAACATTTCTGGACGTTTTTCAATGGCAAAAATCAATGAATATTGTAAATGCACAAACAGTAATATCTCCACATTGCAAGGTGCAATTCTGAAATTTTTTGCTTTTTCCTGCTAATCCTAGCATGATAAAGAATATTCAAATAGGGTGAGATGCCAGCTCCTTTCATTCAGTCAGTAGCTTCAAACATTTCTGGACGTTTTTCAATGGCAAAAATCAATGAATATTGTAAATGCACAAACAGTAATATCTCCACATTGCAAGGTGCAATTCTGAAATTTTTTGCTTTTTCCTGCTAATCCTATCATGATAAAGAAGATTCAAAGAGAGTGAGATGCCAGGTCCTTTCATTCAGTCAGTAGCCTCAAACATTTCTGGTATATGAATAACATGATGTTTTTCAATGGCAAAAATCAATGAATATTGTAAATGCACAAACAGTAATATCTCCACATTGCAAGGTGCAATTCTGAAATTTTTTGCTTTTTCCTGCTAATCCTAGCATGATAAAGAAGATTCAAAGAGAGTGAGATGCCAGCTCCTTTCATTCAGTCAGTAGCTTCAAACATTTCTGGACGTTTTTCAATGGCAAAAATCAATGAATATTGTAAATGCACAAACAGTAATATCTCCACATTGCAAGGTGCAATTCTGAAATTTTTTGCTTTTTCCTGCTACTCCTAGCATGATAAAGAAGATTCAAAGAGAGTGAGATGCCAGCTCCTTTCATTCAGTCAGTAGCTTCAAACATTTCTGGACGTTTTTCAATGGCAAAAATCAATGAATATTGTAAATGCACAAACAGTAATATCTCCACATTGCAAGGTGCAATTCTGAAATTTTTTGCTTTTTCCTGCTAATCCTAGCATGATAAAGAAGATTCAAATAGAGTGAGATGCCAGCTCCTTTCATTCAGTCAGTAGCTTCAAACATTTCTGGACGTTTTTCAATGGCAAAAATCAATGAATATTGTAAATGCACAAACAGTAATATCTAAACATTGCAAGGTGCAATTCTGAAATTTTTTGCTTTTTCCTGCTAATCCTAGCATGATAAAGAAGATTCAAAGATAGTGAGATGCCAGATCCTTTCATTCAGTCAGTAGCTTCAAACATTTCTGGTATATGAATAACATGATGTTTTTCAATGGCAAAAATCAATGAATATTGTAAATGCACAAACAGTAATTTCTCCACATTGCAAGGTGCAATTCTGAAATTTTTTGCTTTTTCCTGCTAATCCTAGCATGATAAAGAACATTCAAAGTGAGTGAGATGCCAGCTCCCTTCATTCAGTCAGTAGCTTCAAACATTTCTGGACGTTTTTCAATGGCAAAAATCAATGAATACTGTAAATGCACAAACAGTAAGATCTCCACATTGCAAGGTGCAATTCTGAAACCTTGCAATGCGGAGAAATTACTGTTTGTGCATTTACAATATTCATTGATTTTTGCCATTGAAAAACGTCCAGAAATGATTGAAGCTACTGACTGAATGAAAGGAGCTGGCATCTCACTCTCTTTGAATCTTCTTTATCATGCTAAGAGGAGCAGGAAAAAGCAAAAAATTTCAGAATTGCACCTTGCAATGCGGAGAAATTACTGTTTGTGCATTTACAATATTCATTGATTTTTGCCATTGAAAAACATCATGTTATTCATATACCAGAAATGTTTGAAGCTACTGACTGAATGAAAGGAGCTGGCATCTCACTCTCTTTGAATCTTCTTTATCATGCTAAGAGGAGCAGGAAAAAGCAAAAAATTTCAGAATTGCACCTTGCAATGCGGAGAAATTACTGTTTGTGCATTTACAATATTCATTGATTTTTGCCATTGAAAAACGTCCAGAAATGATTGAAGCTACTGACTGAATGAAAGGAGCTGGCATCTCACTCTCTTTGAATCTTCTTTATCATGCTAAGAGGAGCAGGAAAAAGCAAAAAATTTCAGAATTGCACCTTGCAATGCGGAGAAATTACTGTTTGTGCATTTACAATATTCATTGATTTTTGCCATTGAAAAACGTCCAGAAATGATTGAAGCTACTGACTGAATGAAAGGAGCTGGCATCTCACTCTCTTTGAATCTTCTTTATCATGCTAAGAGGAGCAGGAAAAAGCAAAAAAATTCAGAATTGCACCTTGCAATGCGGAGAAATTACTGTTTGTGCATTTACAATATTCATTGATTTTTGCCATTGAAAAACATCATGTTATTCATATACCAGAAATGATTGAAGCTACTGACTGAATGAAAGGAGCTGGCATCTCACTCTCTTTGAATCTTCTTTTTCATGCTAAGAGGAGCAGGAAAAAGCAAAAAATTTCAGAATTGCATCTTGCAATGCGGAGAAATTACTGTTTGTGCATTTACAATATTCATTGATTTTTGCCATTGAAAAACATCCAGAAATGATTGAAGCCACTGACTGAATGAAAGGAGCTGGCATCTCACTCTCTTTGAATCTTCTTTATCATGCTAAGAGGAGCAGGAAAAAGCAAAAAATTTCAGAATTGCACCTTGCAATGCGGAGAAATTACTGCTTGTGCATTTACAATATTCATTGATTTTTGCCATTGAAAAACGTCCAGAAATGATTGAAGCTACTGACTGAATGAAAGGAGCTGGCATCTCACTCTCTTTGAATCTTCTTTATCATGCTAAGAGGAGCAGGAAAAAGCAAAAAATTTCAGAATTGCATCTTGCAATGCGGAGAAATTACTGTTTGTGCATTTACAATATTTATTGATTTTTGCCATTGAAACACGTCCAGAAATGTTTGAAGCTACTGACTGAATGAAAGGAGCTGGCATCTCACTCTCTTTGAATCTTCTTTATCATGATAGGATTAGCAGGAAAAAGCAAAAAATTTCAGAATTGCACCTTGCAATGTGGAGATATTACTGTTTGTGCATTTACAATATTCATTGATTTTTGCCATTGAAAAACGTCCAGAAATGTTTGAAGCTACTGACTGAATGAAAGGAGCTGGCATCTCACTCTCTTTGAATCTTCTTTATCATGCTAGGGTTAGCAGGAAAAAGCAAAAAATTTCAGAATTGCACCTTGCAATGTGGAGATATTACTGTTTGTGCATTTACAATATTCATTGATTTTTGCCATTGAAAAACGTCCAGAAATGTTTATACCAGAAATGTTTGAAGCTACTGACTGAATGAAAGGAGCTGGCATCTCACTCTCTTTGAATCTTATTTATCATGCTAAGAGGAGCAGGAAAAAGCAAAAAATTTCAGAATTGCACCTTGCAATGCGGAGAAATTACTGTTTGTGCATTTACAATATTCATTGATTTTTGCCATTGAAAAACATCATGTTATTCATATACCAGAAATGATTGAAGCTACTGACTGAATGAAAGGAGCTGGCATCTCACTCTCTTTGAATCTTCTTTATCATGCTAGGATTAGCAGGAAAAAGCAAAAAATTTCAGAATTGCACCTTGCAATGTGGAGATATTACTGTTTGTGCATTTACAATATTCATTGATTTTTGCCATTGAAAAACGTCCAGAAATGTTTGAAGCTACTGACTGAATGAAAGGAGCTGGCATCTCCCTCTCTTTGAATCTTCTTTATCATGCTAGGATTAGCAGGAAAAAGCAAAAAATTTCAGAATTGCACCTTGCAATGTGGAGATATTACTGTTTGTGCATTTACAATATTCATTGATTTTTGCCATTGAAAAACGTCCAGAAATGTTTGAAGCTACTGACTGAATGAAAGGAGCTGGCATCTCACTCTCTTTGAATCTTCTTTATCATGCTAGGGTTAGCAGGAAAAAGCAAAAAATTTCAGAATTGCACCTTGCAATGTGGAGATATTACTGTTTGTGCATTTACAATATTCATTGATTTTTGCCATTGAAAAACGTCCAGAAATGTTTATACCAGAAATGTTTGAAGCTACTGACTGAATGAAAGGAGCTGGCATCTCACTCTCTTTGAATCTTATTTATCATGCTAAGAGGAGCAGGAAAAAGCAAAAAATTTCAGAATTGCACCTTGCAATGCGGAGAAATTACTGTTTGTGCATTTACAATATTCATTGATTTTTGCCATTGAAAAACATCATGTTATTCATATACCAGAAATGATTGAAGCTACTGACTGAATGAAAGGAGCTGGCATCTCACTCTCTTTGAATCTTCTTTATCATGCTAGGATTAGCAGGAAAAAGCAAAAAATTTCAGAATTGCACCTTGAAATGTGGAGATATTACTGTTTGTGCATTTACAATATTCATTGATTTTTGCCATTGAAAAACGTCCAGAAATGTTTGAAGCTACTGACTGAATGAAAGGAGCTGGCATCTCACTCTCTTTGAATCTTCTTTATCATGCTAGGATTAGCAGGAAAAAGCAAAAAATTTCAGAATTGCACCTTGCAATGTGGAGATATTACTGTTTGTGCATTTACAATATTCATTGATTTTTGCCATTGAAAAACGTCCAGAAATGTTTGAAGCTACTGACTGAATGAAAGGAGCTGGCATCTCCCTCTCTTTGAATCTTCTTTATCATGCTAGGAGTAGCAGGAAAAAGCAAAAAATTTCAGAATTGCACCTTGCAATGTGGAGATATTACTGTTTGTGCATTTACAATATTCATTGATTTTTGCCATTGAAAAACGTCCAGAAATGTTTGAAGCTACTGACTGAATGAAAGGAGCTGGCATCTCACTCTCTTTGAATCTTCTTTATCATGCTAGGGTTAGCAGGAAAAAGCAAAAAATTTCAGAATTGCACCTTGCAATGTGGAGATATTACTGTTTGTGCATTTACAATATTCATTGATTTTTGCCATTGAAAAACGTCCAGAAATGTTTATACCAGAAATGTTTGAAGCTACTGACTGAATGAAAGGAGCTGGCATCTCACTCTCTTTGAATCTTATTTATCATGCTAAGAGGAGCAGGAAAAAGCAAAAAATTTCAGAATTGCACCTTGCAATGCGGAGAAATTACTGTTTGTGCATTTACAATATTCATTGATTTTTGCCATTGAAAAACATCATGTTATTCATATACCAGAAATGATTGAAGCTACTGACTGAATGAAAGGAGCTGGCATCTCACTCTCTTTGAATCTTCTTTATCATGCTAGGATTAGCAGGAAAAAGCAAAAAATTTCAGAATTGCACCTTGCAATGTGGAGATATTACTGTTTGTGCATTTACAATATTCATTGATTTTTGCCATTGAAAAACGTCCAGAAATGTTTGAAGCTACTGACTGAATGAAAGGAGCTGGCATCTCCCTCTCTTTGAATCTTCTTTATCATGCTAGGAGTAGCAGGAAAAAGCAAAAAATTTCAGAATTGCACCTTGCAATGTGGAGATATTACAGTTTGTGCATTTACAATATTCATTGATTTTTTCCATTGAAAAACGTCCAGAAATGTTTGAAGCTACTGACTGAATGAAAGGAGCTGGCATCTCACTCTCTTTGAATCTTCTTTATCATGCTAGGATTAGCAGGAAAAAGCAAAAAATTTCAGAATTGCACCTTGCAATGTGGAGATATTACTGTTTGTGCATTTACAATATTCATTGATTTTTGCCATTGAAAAACATCATGTTATTCATATACCAGAAATGTTTGAAGCTACTGACTGAATGAAAGGAGCTGGCATCTCACTCTCTTTGAATCTTCTTTATCATGCTAGGATTAGCAGGAAAAAGCAAAAAATTTCAGAATTGCACCTTGCAATGTGGAGATATTACTGTTTGTGCATTTACAATATTCATTGATTTTTGCCATTGAAAAACGTCCAGAAATGTTTGAAGCTACTGACTGAATGAAAGGAGCTGGCATCTCACTCTATTTGAATCTTCTTTATCATGCTAGGATTAGCAGGAAAAAGCAAAAAATTTCAGAATTGCACCTTGCAATGTGGAGATATTACTGTTTGTGCATTTACAATATTCATTGATTTTTGCCATTGAAAAACGTCCAGAAATGTTTATACCAGAAATGTTTGAAGCTACTGACTGAATGAAAGGAGCTGGCATCTCACTCTCTTTGAATCTTCTTTATTATGCTAAGAGGAGCAGGAAAAAGCAAAAAAATTCAGAATTGCACCTTGCAATGCGGAGAAATTACTGTTTGTGCATTTACAATATTCATTGATTTTTGCCATTGAAACACGTCCAGAAATTTTTGAAGCTACTGACTGAATGAAAGGAGCTGGCATCTCACTCTCTTTGAATCTTCTTTATCATGATAGGATTAGCAGGAAAAAGCAAAAAATTTCAGAATTGCACCTTGCAATGTGGAGATATTACTGTTTGTGCATTTACAATATTCATTGATTTTTGCCATTGAAAAACGTCCAGAAATGTTTATACCAGAAATGTTTGAAGCTACTGACTGAATGAAAGGAGCTGGCATCTCACTCTCTTTGAATCTTCTTTATCATGCTAAGAGGAGCAGGAAAAAGCAAAAAAATTCAGAATTGCACCTTGCAATGCGGAGAAATTACTGTTTGTGCATTTACAATATTCATTGATTTTTGCCATTGAAAAACATCATGTTATTCATATACCAGAAATGATTGAAGCTACTGACTGAATGAAAGGAGCTGGCATCTCACTCTCTTTGAATCTTCTTTATCATGCTAGGATTAGCAGGAAAAAGCAAAAAATTTCAGAATTGCACCTTGCAATGTGGAGATATTACTGTTTGTGCATTTACAATATTCATTGATTTTTGCCATTGAAAAACGTCCAGAAATGTTTGAAGCTACTGACTGAATGAAAGGAGCTGGCATCTCACTCTCTTTGAATCTTCTTTATCATGCTAGGATTAGCAGGAAAAAGCAAAAAATTTCAGAATTGCACCTTGCAATGTGGAGATATTACTGTTTGTGCATTTACAATATTCATTGATTTTTGCCATTGAAAAACGTCCAGAAATGTTTGAAGCTACTGACTGAATGAAAGGAGCTGGCATATCACTCTCTTTGAATCTTCTTTATCATGCTAGGAGTAGCAGGAAAAAGCAAAAAATTTCAGAATTGCACCTTGCAATGTGGAGATATTACTGTTTGTGCATTTACAATATTCATTGATTTTTTCCATTGAAAAACGTCCAGAAATATTTGAAGCTACTGACTGAATGAAAGGAGCTGGCATCTCACTCTCTTTGAATCTTCTTTATCATGCTAGGATTAGCAGGAAAAAGCAAAAAATTTCAGAATTGCACCTTGCAATGTGGAGATATTACTGTTTGTGCATTTACAATATTCATTGATTTTTGCCATTGAAAAACATCATGTTATTCATATACCAGAAATGTTTGAAGCTACTGACTGAATGAAAGGAGCTGGCATTTCACTCTCTTTGAATCTTCTTTATCATGCTAGGATTAGCAGGAAAGAGCAAAAAATTTCAGAATTGCACCTTGCAATGTGGAGATATTACTGTTTGTGCATTTACAATATTCATTGATTTTTGCCATTGAAAAACGTCCAGAAATGTTTGAAGCTACTGACTGAATGAAAGGAGCTGGCATCTCACTCTATTTGAATCTTCTTTATCATGCTAGGATTAGCAGGAAAAAGCAAAAAATTTCAGAATTGCACCTTGCAATGTGGAGATATTACTGTTTGTGCATTTACAATATTCATTGATTTTTGCCATTGAAAAACGTCCAGAAATGTTTATACCAGAAATGTTTGAAGCTACTGACTGAATGAAAGGAGCTGGCATCTCACTCTCTTTGAATCTTCTTTATCATGCTAAGAGGAGCAGGAAAAAGCAAAAAAATTCAGAATTGCACCTTGCAATGCGGAGAAATTACTGTTTGTGCATTTACAATATTCATTGATTTTTGCCATTGAAAAACGTCCAGAAATGATTGAAACTACTGACTGAATGAAAGGAGCTGGCATCTCACTCTCTTTGAATCTTCTTTATCATGCTAAGAGGAGCAGGAAAAAGCAAAAAATTTCAGAATTGCACCTTGCAATGCGGAGAAATTACTGTTTGTGCATTTACAATATTCATTGATTTTTGCCATTGAAAAACGTCCAGAAATGATTGAAGCTACTGACTGAATGAAAGGAGCTGGCATCTCACTCTCTTTGAATCTTCTTTATCATGCTAAGAGGAGCAGGAAAAAGCAAAAAATTTCAGAATTGCACCTAGCAATGCGGAGAAATTACTGTTTGTGCATTTACAATATTCATTGATTTTTGCCATTGAAAAACATCATGTTATTCATACCCAGAAATGATTGAAGCTACTGACTGAATTAAAGGAGCAGGCATCTCACTCTCTTTGAATCTTCTTTATCATGCTAAGAGGAGCAGGAAAAAGCAAAAAATTTCAGAATTGCACCTTGCAATGCGGAGAAATTACTGTTTGTGCATTTACAATATTCATTGATTTTTGCCATTGAAAAACGTCCAGAAATGATTGAAGCTACTGACTGAATGAAAGGAGCTGGCATCTCACTCTCTTTGAATCTTCTTTATCATGCTAAGAGGAGCAGGAAAAAGCAAAAAATTTCAGAATTGCACCTTGCAATGCGGAGAAATTACTGTTTGTGCATTTACAATATTCATTGATTTTTGCCATTGAAAAACGTCCAGAAATGATTGAAGCTACTGACTGAATGAAAGGAGTTGGCATCTCACTCTCTTTGAATCTTCTTTACCATGCTAAGAGGAGCAGGAAAAAGCAAAAAATTTCAGAATTGCACCTTGCAATGCGGAGAAATTACTGTTTGTGCATTTACAATATTCATTGATTTTTGACATTGAAAAACATCATGTTATTCATATACCAGAAATAATTGAAGCTACTGACTGAATGAAAGGAGCTGGCATCTCACTCTCTTTGAATCTTCTTTATCATGCTAAGAGGAGCAGGAAAAAGCAAAAAATTTCAGAATTGCACCTTGCAATGCGGAGAAATTACTGTTTGTGCATTTACAATATTAATTGATTTTTGCCATTGAAAAACGTCCAGAAATGATTGAAGCTACTGACTGAATGAAAGGAGCTGGCATCTCACTCTCTTTGAATCTTCTTTATGATGCTAAGAGGAGCAGGAAAAAGCAAAAAATTTCAGAATTGTACCTTGCAATGCGGAGAAATTACTGTTTGTGCATTTACAATATTCATTGATTTTTGCCATTGAAAAACGTCCAGAAATGATTGAAGCTACTGACTGAATGAAAGGAGCTGGCATCTCACTCTCTTTGAATCTTCTTTATCATGCTAAGAGGAGCAGGAAAAAGCAAAAAATTTCAGAATTGCACCTTGCAATGCGGAGAAATTACTGTTTGTGCATTTACAATATTCATTGATTTTTGCCATTGAAAAACGTCCAGAAATGATTGAAGCTACTGACTGAATGAAAGGAGCTGGCATCTCACTCTTTTTGAATCTTCTTTATCATGCTAAGAGGAGCAGGAAAAAGCAAAAAATTTCAGAATTGCACCTTGCAATGCGGAGAAATTACTGTTTGTGCATTTACAATATTCATTGATTTTTGCCATTGAAAAACGTCCAGAAATGATTGAAGCTACTGACTGAATGAAAGGAGCTGGCATCTCACTCTCTTTGAATCTTCTTTATCATGGTAAGAGGAGCAGGAAAAAGCAAAAAATTTCAGAATTGCAACTTGCAATGCGGAGAAATTACTGTTTGTGCATTTACAATATTCATTGATTTTTGCCATTGAAAAACGTCCAGAAATGATTGAAGCTACTGACTGAATGAAAGGAGCTGGCATCTCACTCTCTTTGAATCTTCTTTATCATGCTAAGAGGAGCAGGAAAAAGCAAAAAATTTCAGAATTGCACCTTGCAATGCGGAGAAATTACTGTTTGTGCATTTACAATATTCATTGATTTTTGCCATTGAAAAACGTCCAGAAATGATTGAAGCTACTGACTGAATGAAAGGAGCTGGCATCTCACTCTCTTTGAATCTTCTTTATCATGCTAAGAGGAGCAGGAAAAAGCAAAAAATTTCAGAATTGCAACTTGCAATGCGGAGAAATTACTGTTTGTGCATTTACAATATTCATTGATTTTTGCCATTGAAAAACATCATGTTATTCATATACCAGAAATGTTTGAAGCTACTGACTGAATGAAAGAAGCTGGCATCTCACTATCTTTGAATCTTCTTTATCATGCTAAGAGGAGCAGGAAAAAGCAAAAAATTTCAGAATTGCACCTTACAATGCGGAGAAATTACTGTTTGTGCATTTACAATATTCATTGATTTTTGCCATTGAAAAACATCCAGAAATGATTGAAGCTACTGACTGAATGAAAGGAGCTGGCATCTCACTCTCTTTGAATCTTCTTTATCATGCTAAGAGGAGCAGGAAAAAGCAAAAAATTTCAGAATTGCACCTTGCAATGCGGAGAAATTACTGTTTGTGCATTTACAATATTCATTGATTTTTGCCATTGAAAAATGTCCAGAAATGTTTGAAGCTACTGACTGAATGAAAGGAGCTGGCATCTTACTCTCTTTGAATCTTCTTTATCATGCTAGGATTAGCAGGAAAAAGCAAAAAATTTCAGAATTGCACCTTGCAATGTGGAGATATTACTGTTTGTGCATTTACAATATTCATTGATTTTTGCCATTGAAAAACGTCCAGAAATGTTTGAAGCTACTGACTGAATGAAAGGAGCTGGCATCTCACTCTCTTTGAATCTTCTTTACCATGCTAGGATTAGCAGGAAAAAGCAAAAAATTTCAGAATTGCACCTTGCAATGTGGAGATATTACTGTTTGTGCATTTACAATATTCATTGATTTTTGCCATTGAAAAACATACAGAAATGTTTGAAGCTACTGACTGAATGAAAGGAGCTGGCATCTCACTCTATTTGAATCTTCTTTATCATGCTAGGATTAGCAGGAAAAAGCAAAAAATTTCAGAATTGCACCTTGCAATGTGGAGATATTACTGTTTGTGCATTTACAATATTCATTGATTTTTGCCATTGAAAAACGTCCAGAAATGTTTATACCAGAAATGTTTGAAGCTACTGACTGAATGAAAGGAGCTGGCATCTCACTCTCTTTTAATCTTCTTTATCATGCTAAGAGGAGCAGGAAAAAGCAAAAAATTTCAGAATTGCACCTTGCAATGCGGAGAAATTACTGTTTGTGCATTTACAATATTCATTGATTTTTGCCATTGAAAAACGTCCAGAAATGATTGAAGCTACTGACTGAATGAAAGGAGCTGGCATCTCACTCTCTTTGAATCTTCTTTATCATGCTAAGAGGAGCAGGAAAAAGCAAAAAATTTCAGAATTGCACCTTGCAATGCGGAGAAATTACTGTTTGTGCATTTACAATATTCATTGATTTTTGCCATTGAAAAACATCCAGAAATGATTGAAGCTACTGACTGAATGAAAGGAGCTGGCATCTCACTCTCTTTGAATCTTCTTTATCATGCTAAGAGGAGCAGGAAAAAGCAAAAAATTTCAGAATTGCACCTTGCAATGCGGAGAAATTACTGTTTGTGCATTTACAATATTCATTGATTTTTGCCATTGAAAAACATCCAGAAATGATTGAAGCTACTGACTGAATGAAAGGAGCTGGCATCTCACTCTCTTTGAATCTTCTTTATCATGCTAAGAGGAGCAGGAAAAAGCAAAAAATTTCAGAATTGCAACTTGCAATGCGGAGAAATTACTGTTTGTGCATTTACAATATTCATTGATTTTTGCCATTGAAAAACATCATGTTATTCATATACCAGAAATGATTGAAGCTACTGACTGAATGAAAGGAGCTGGCATCTCACTCTCTTTGAATCTTCTTTATCATGCTAAGAGGAGCAGGAAAAAGCAAAAAATTTCAGAATTGCACCTTGCAATGCGGAGAAATTACTGTTTGTGCATTTACAATATTCATTG
Organism: Phyllobates terribilis; assembly: GCF_046119375.1. NCBI lineage: Eukaryota > Metazoa > Chordata > Amphibia > Anura > Dendrobatidae > Phyllobates > Phyllobates terribilis. The sequence continues at coordinate 77,653 of NW_027365278.1, read as the reverse complement.
ATTTTTGCCATTGAAAAACGTCCAGAAATGATTGAAGCTACTGACTGAATGAAAGGAGCTGGCATCTCACTCTCTTTGAATCTTCTTTATCATGCTAAGAGGAGCAGGAAAAAGCAAAAAATTTCAGAATTGCACCTTGCAATGCGGAGAAATTACTGTTTGTGCATTTACAATATTCATTGATTTTTGCCATTGAAAAACGTCCAGAAATGATTGAAGCTACTGACTGAATGAAAGGAGCTGGCATCTCACTCTCTTTGAATCTTCTTTATCATGCTAAGAGGAGCAGGAAAAAGCAAAAAATTTCAGAATTGCACCTTGCAATGCGGAGAAATTACTGTTTGTGCATTTACAATATTCATTGATTTTTGCCATTGAAAAACATCATGTTATTCATATCCCAGAAATGTTTGAAGCTACTGACTGAATGAAAGAAGCTGGCAACTCACTCTCTTTGAATCTTCTTTATCATGCTAAGAGGAGCAGGAAAAAGCAAAAAATTTCAGAATTGCACCTTGCAATGCGGAGAAATTACTGTTTGTGCATTTACAATATTCATTGATTTTTGCAATTGAAAAACGTCCAGAAATGATTGAAGCTACTGACTGAATGAAAGGAGCTGGCATCTCACTCTCTTTGAATCTTCTTTATCATGTTAAGAGGAGCAGGAAAAAGCAAAAAATTTCAGAATTGCACCTTGCAATGCGGAGAAATTACTGTTTGTGCATTTACAATATTCATTGATTTTTGCCATTGAAAAACGTCCAGAAATGATTGAAGCTACTGACTGAATGAAAGGAGCTGTTATCTCACTCTCTTTGAATCTTGTTTATCATGCTAAGAGGAGCAGGAAAAAGCAAAAAATTTCAGAATTGCACCTTGCAATGCGGAGAAATTACTGTTTGTGCATTTACAATATTCATTGATTTTTGCCATTGAAAAACATCATGTTATTCATATACCAGAAATGATTGAAGCTACTGACTGAATGAAAGGAGCTGGCATCTCACACTCTTTGAATCTTTTTTATCATGCTAAGAGGAGCAGGAAAAAGTAAAAAATTTCAGAATTGCACCTTGCAATGCGGAGAAATTACTGTTTGTGCATTTACAATATTCAATGATTTTTGCCATTGAAAAACGTCCAGAAATGATTGAAGCTACTGACTGAACGAAAGGAGCTGGCATCTCACTCTCTTTGAATCTTCTTTATCATGCTAAGAGGAGCAGGAAAAAGCAAAAAATTTCAGAATTGCACCTTGCAATGCGGAGAAATTACTGTTTGTGCATTTACAATATTCATTGATTTTTGCCATTGAAAAACATCATGTTATTCATATACCAGAAATGTTTGAAGCTACTGACTGAATGAAAGGAGCTGGCATCTCACTCTCTTTGAATCTTCTTCATAATGCTAAGAGGAGCAGGAAAAAGCAAAAAATTTCAGAATTGCACCTTGCAATGCGGAGAAATTACTGTTTGTGCATTTACAATATTCATTGATTTTTGCCATTGAAAAACGTCCAGAAATGATTGAAGCTACTGACTGAATGAAAGGAGCTGGCATCTCACTCTCTTTGAATCTTCTTTATCATGCTAAGAGGAGCAGGAAAAAGCAAAAAATTTCAGAATTGCACCTTGCAATGCGGAGAAATTACTGTTTGTGCATTTACAATATTCATTGATTTTTGCCATTGAAAAACATCATGTTATTCATATACCAGAAATGTTTGAAGCTACTGACTGAATGAAAGGAGCTGGCATCTCACTCTCTTTGAATCTTCTTTATCATGCTAAGAGGAGCAGGAAAAAGCAAAAAATTTCAGAATTGCACCTTGCAATGCGGATAAATTACTGTTTGTGCATTTACAATATTCATTGATTTTTGCCATTGAAAAATGTCCAGAAATGATTGAAGCTACTGACTGAATGAAAGGAGCTGGCATCTCACTCTCTTTGAATCTTGTTTATCATGCTAAGAGGAGCAGGAAAAAGCAAAAAATTTCAGAATTGCACCTGGCAATGCGGAGAAATTACTGTTTGTGCATTTACAATATTCATTGATTTTTGCCATTGAAAAACGTCCAGAAATTATTGAAGCTACTGACTGAATGAAAGGAACTGGCATCTCACTCTCTTTGAAACTTCTTTATCATGCTAAGAGGAGCAGGAAAAAGCAAAAATTTTCAGAATTGCACCTTGCAATGCGGAGAAATTACTGTTTGTGCATTTACAATATTCATTGATTTTTGCCATTGAAAAACGTCCAGAAATGATTGAAGCTACTGACTGAATGAAAGGAGCTGGCATCTCACTCTCTTTGAATCTTCTTTATCATGCTAAGAGGAGCAGGAAAAAGCAAAAAATTTCAGAATTGCACCTTGCAATGCGGAGAAATTACTGTTTGTGCATTTACAATATTCATTGATTTTTGCCATTGAAAAACATCATGTTATTCATATACCAGAAATGTTTGAAGCTACTGACTGAATGAAAGGAGCTGGCATCTCACTCTCTTTGAATCTTCTTTATCATGCTAAGAGGAGCAGGAAAAAGCAAAAAATTTCAGAATTGCACCTTGCAATGCGGAGAAATTACTGTTTGTGCATTTACAATATTCATTGATTTTTGCCATTGAAAAACATCATGTTATTCATATACCAGAAATGATTGAAGCTACTGACTGAATGAAAGGAGCTGGCATCTCACTCTCTTTGAATCTTCTTTATCATGCTAAGAGGAGCAGGATAAAGCAAAAAATTTCAGACTTGCACCTTGCAATGCGGAGAAATTACTGTTTGTGCATTTACAATATTCATTGATTTTTGCCATTGAAAAACATCATGTTATTCATATACCAGAAATGTTTGAAGCTACTGATTGAATGAAAGGAGCTGGCATCTCACTCTCTTTGAATCTTCTTTATCATGCTAAGAGGAGCAGGAAAAAGCAAAAAATTTCAGACTTGCACCTTGCAATGCGGAGAAATTACTGTTTGTGCATTTACAATATTCATTGATTTTTGCCATTGAAAAACATCATGTTATTCATATACCAGAAATGTTTGAAGCTACTGACTGAATGAAAGGAGCTGGCATCTCACTCTCTTTGAATCTTCTTTATCATGCTAAGAGGAGCAGGAAAAAGCAAAAAATTTCAGAATTGCACCTTGCAATGCGGAGAAATTCCTGTTTGTGCATTTACAATATTCATTGATTTTTGCCATTGAAAAACATCATGTTATTCATATACCAGAAATGATTGAAGCTACTGACTGAATGAAAGGAGCTGGCATCTCACACTCTTTGAATCTTTTTTATCATGCTAAGAGGAGCAGGAAAAAGTCAAAAATTTCAGAATTGCACCTTGCAATGCGGAGAAATTACTGTTTGTGCATTTACAATATTCAATGATTTTTGCCATTGAAAAACGTCCAGAAATGATTGAAGCTACTGACTGAACGAAAGGAGCTGGCATCTCACTCTCTTTGAATCTTCTTTATCATGCTAAGAGGAGCAGGAAAAAGCAAAAAATTTCAGAATTGCACCTTGCAATGCGGAGAAATTACTGTTTGTGCATTTACAATATTCATTGATTTTTGCCATTGAAAAACGTCCAGAAATGATTGAAGCTACTGACTGAATGAAAGGAGCTGGCATCTCACTCTCTTTGAATCTTCTTTATCATGCTAAGAGGAGCAGGAAAAAGCAAAAAATTTCAGAATTGCACCTTGCAATGCGGAGAAATTACTGTTTGTGCATTTACAATATTCATTGATTTTTGCCATTGAAAAACATCATGTTATTCATATACCAGAAATGTTTGAAGCTACTGACTGAATGAAAGGAGCTGGCATCTCACTCTCTTTGAATCTTCTTTATCATGCTAAGAGGAGCAGGAAAAAGCAAAAAATTTCAGAATTGCACCTTGCAATGCGGATAAATTACTGTTTGTGCATTTACAATATTCATTGATTTTTGCCATTGAAAAATGTCCAGAAATGATTGAAGCTACTGACTGAATGAAAGGAGCTGGCATCTCACTCTCTTTGAATCTTGTTTATCATGCTAAGAGGAGCAGGAAAAAGCAAAAAATTTCAGAATTGCACCTTGCAATGCGGAGAAATTACTGTTTGTGCATTTACAATATTCATTGATTTTTGCCATTGAAAAACGTCCAGAAATTATTGAAGCTACTGACTGAATGAAAGGAGCTGGCATCTCACTCTCTTTGAAACTTCTTTATCATGCTAAGAGGAGCAGGAAAAAGCAAAAAATTTCAGAATTGCACCTTGCAATGCGGAGAAATTACTGTTTGTGCATTTACAATATTCATTGATTTTTGCCATTGAAAAACGTCCAGAAATGATTGAAGCTACTGACTGAATGAAAGGAGCTGGCATCTCACTCTCTTTGAATCTTCTTTATCATGCTAAGAGGAGCAGGAAAAAGCAAAAAATTTCAGAATTGCACCTTGCAATGCGGAGAAATTACTGTTTGTGCATTTACAATATTCATTGATTTTTGCCATTGAAAAACATCATGTTATTCATATACCAGAAATGTTTGAAGCTACTGACTGAATGAAAGGAGCTGGCATCTCACTCTCTTTGAATCTTCTTTATCATGCTAAGAGGAGCAGGAAAAAGCAAAAAATTTCAGAATTGCACCTTGCAATGCGGAGAAATTACTGTTTGTGCATTTACAATATTCATTGATTTTTGCCATTGAAAAACATCATGTTATTCATATACCAGAAATGATTGAAGCTACTGACTGAATGAAAGGAGCTGGCATCTCACTCTCTTTGAATCTCCTTTATCATGCTAAGAGGAGCAGGATAAAGCAAAAAATTTCAGACTTGCACCTTGCAATGCGGAGAAATTACTGTTTGTGCATTTACAATATTCATTGATTTTTGCCATTGAAAAACATCATGTTATTCATATACCAGAAATGTTTGAAGCTAATGATTGAATGAAAGGAGCTGGCATCTCACTCTCTTTGAATCTTCTTTATCATGCTAAGAGGAGCAGGAAAAAGCAAAAAATTTCAGACTTGCACCTTGCAATGCGGAGAAATTACTGTTTGTGCATTTACAATATTCATTGATTTTTGCCATTGAAAAACATCATGTTATTCATATACCAGAAATGTTTGAAGCTACTGACTGAATGAAAGGAGCTGGCATCTCACTCTCTTTGAATCTTCTTTATCATGCTAAGAGGAGCAGGAAAAAGCAAAAAATTTCAGAATTGCACCTTGCAATGCGGAGAAATTACTGTTTGTGCATTTACAATATTCATTGATTTTTGCCATTGAAAAACGTCCAGAAATGATTGAAGCTACTGACTGAATGAAAGGAGCTGGAATCTCACTCTCTTTGAATCTTCTTTATCATGCTAAGAGGAGCAGGAAAAAGCAAAAAATTTCAGAATTGCACCTTGCAATGCGGAGAAATTACAGTTTGTGCATTTACAATATTCATTGATTTTTGCCATTGAAAAACATCCAGAAATGATTGAAGCTACTGACTGAATGAAAGGAGCTGGCATCTCACTCTCTTTGAATCTTCTTTATCATGCTAAGAGGAGCAGGAAAAAGCAAAAAATTTCAGAATTGCACCTTGCAATGCGGAGAAATTACTGTTTGTGCATTTACAATATTCATTGATTTTTGCCATTGAAAAACATGTTATTCATATACCAGAAATGTTTGAAGCTCCTGACTGAATGAAAGGAGCTGGCACCTCACTCTCTTTGAATCTTCTTTATCATGCTAAGAGGAGCAGGAAAAAGCAAAAAATTTCAGAATTGCACCTTGCAATGCGGAGAAATTACTGTTTGTGCATTTACAATATTCATTGATTTTTGCCATTGAAAAACGTCCAGAAATGATTGAAGCTACTGACTGAATGAAAGGAGCTGGCATCTCACTCTCTTTGAATCTTCTTTATCATGCTAAGAGGAGCAGGAAAAAGCAAAAAATTTCAGAATTGCACCTTGCAATGCGGAGAAATTACTGTTTGTGCATTTACAATATTCATTGATTTTTGCCATTGAAAAATGTCCAGAAATGATTGAAGCTACTGACTGAATGAAAGGAGCTGGCATCTCACTCTCTTTGAATCTTCTTTATCATGCTAAGAGGAGCAGGAAAAAGCAAAAAATTTCAGAATTGCGCCTTGCAATGCGGAGAAATTACTGTTTGTGCATTTACAAAATTCATTGATTTTTGCCATTGAAAAACATCATGTTATTCATATACCAGAAATGATTGAAGCTACTGACTGAAGGAAAGGAGCTGGCATCTCACTCTCTTTGAATCTTCTTTATCATGCTAAGAGGAGCAGGAAAAAGCAAAAAATTTCAGAATTGCACCTTGCAATGCGGAGAAATTACTGTTTGTGCATTTACAATATTCATTGATTTTTGCCATTGAAAAACGTCCAGAAATGATTGAAGCTACTGACTGAATGAAAGGAGCTGGCATCTCACTCTCTTTGAATCTTCTTTATCATGCTAAGAGGAGCAGGAAAAAGTAAAAAATTTCAGAATTGCACCTTGCAATGCGGAGAAATTACTGTTTGTGCATTTACAATATTCAATGATTTTTGCCATTGAAAAACGTCCAGAAATGATTGAAGCTACTGACTGAATGAAAGGAGCTGGCATCTCACTCTCTTTGAATCTTGTTTATCATGCTAAGAGGAGCAGGAAAAAGCAAAAAATTTCAGAATTGCACCTTGCAATGTGGAGAAATTACTGTTTGTGCATTTACAATATTCATTGATTTTTGCCATTGAAAAACGTCCAGAAATGATTGAAGCTACTGACTGAATGAAAGGAGCTGGCATCTCACTCTCTTTGAATCTTCTTTATCATGCTAAGAGGAGCAGGAAAAAGCAAAAAATTTCAGAATTGCACCTTGCAATGCGGAGAAATTACAGTTTGTGCATTTACAATATTCATTGATTTTTGCCATTGAAAAACGTCCAGAAATGATTGAAGCTACTGACTGAATGAAAGGAGCTGGCATCTCACTCTCTTTGAATCTTCTTTATCATGCTAAGAGGAGCAGGAAAAAGCAAAAAATTTCAGAATTGCACCTTGCAATGCGGAGAAATTACTGTTTGTGCATTTACAATATTCATTGATTTTTGCCATTGAAAAACGTCCAGAAATGATTGAAGGTACTGACTGAATGAAAGGAGCTGGCATATCACTCTCTTTGAATCTTCTTTATCATGCTAAGAGGAGCAGGAAAAAGCAAAAAATTTCAGAATTGCACCTTGCAATGCGGAGAAATTACTGTTTGTGCATTTACAATATTCATTGATTTTTGCCATTGAAAAACGTCCAGAAATGATTGAAGCTACTGACTGAATGAAAGGAGCTGGCATCTCACTCTCTTTGAATCTTCTTTATCATGCTAAGAGGAGCAGGAAAAAGCAAAAAATTTCAGAATTGCACCTTGCAATGCGGAGAAATTACTGTTTGTGCATTTACAATATTCATTGATTTTTGCCATTGAAAAATGTCCAGAAATGATTGAAGCTACTGACTGAATGAAAGGAGCTGGCATCTCCCTCTCTTTGAATCTTCTTTATCATGCTAAGAGGAGCAGGAAAAAGCAAAAAATTTCAGAATTGCGCCTTGCAATGCGGAGAAATTACTGTTTGTGCATTTACAAAATTCATTGATTTTTGCCATTGAAAAACATCATGTTATTCATATACCAGAAATGATTGAAGCTACTGACTGAAGGAAAGGAGCTGGCATCTCACTCTCTTTGAATCTTCTTTATCATGCTAAGAGGAGCAGGAAAAAGCAAAAAATTTCAGAATTGCACCTTGCAATGCGGAGAAATTACTGTTTGTGCATTTACAATATTCATTGATTTTTGCCATTGAAAAACATCCAGAAATGATTGTAGCTACTGACTGAATGAAAGGAGCTGGCATCTCACTCTCTTTGAATCTTCTTTATCATGCTAAGAGGAGCAGGAAAAAGCAAAAAATTTCAGAATTGCACCTTGCAATGCGGAGAAATTACTGTTTGTGCATTTACAATATTCATTGATTTTTGCGATTGAAAAACATCATGTTATTAATATACCAGAAATGATTGAAGCTACTGACTGAATGAAAGGAGCTGGCATCTCACTCTCTTTGAATCTTCTTTATCATGCTAAGAGGAGCAGGAAAAAGTAAAAAATTTCAGAATTGCACCTTGCAATGCGGAGAAATTACTGTTTGTGCATTTACAATATTCAATGATTTTTGCCATTGAAAAACGTCCAGAAATGATTGAAGCTACTGACTGAATGAAAGGAGCTGGCATCTCACTCTCTTTGAATCTTGTTTATCATGCTAAGAGGAGCAGGAAAAAGCAAAAAATTTCAGAATTGCACCTTGCAATGCGGAGAAATTACTGTTTGTGCATTTACAATATTCATTGATTTTTGCCATTGAAAAACGTCCAGAAATGATTGAAGCTACTGACTGAATGAAAGGAGCTGGCATCTCACTCTCTTTGAATCTTCTTTATCATGCTAAGAGGAGCAGGAAAAAGCAAAAAATTTCAGAATTGCACCTTGCAATGCGGAGAAATTACTGTTTGTGCATTTACAATATTCATTGATTTTTGCCATTGAAAAACATCATGTTATTCATATACCAGAAATGATTGAAGCTACTGACTGAATGAAAGGAGCTGGCATCTCACTCTCTTTGAATCTTCTTTATCATGCTAAGAGGAGCAGGAAAAAGCAAAAAATTTCAGAATTGCACCTTGCAATGCGGAGAAATTACTGTTTGTGCATTTACAATATTCATTGATTTTTGCCATTGAAAAACGTCCAGAAATGATTGAAGCTACTGACTGAATGAAAGGAGATGGCATCTCACTCTCTTTGAATCTTGTTTATCATGCTAACAGGAGCAGGAAAAAGCAAAAAATTTCAGAATTGCACCTTGCAATGCGGAGAAATTACTGTTTGTGCATTTACAATATTCATTGATTTTTGCCATTGAAAAATGTCCAGAAATGATTGAAGCTACTGACTGAATGAAAGGAGCTGGCATCTCACTCTCTTTGAATCTTCTTTATCATGCTAAGAGGAGCAGGAAAAAGCAAAAAATTTCAGAATTGCACCTTGCAATGCGGAGAAATTACTGTTTGTGCATTTACAATATTCATTGATTTTTGCTATTGAAAAACATCATGTTATTCATATACCAGAAATGATTGAAGCTACTGACAGAATGAAAGGAGCTGGCATCTCACTCTCTTTGAATCTTCTTTATCATGCTAAGAGGAGCAGGAAAAAGCAAAAAATTTCAGAATTGCACCTTGCAATGCGGAGAAATTACAGTTTGTGCATTTACAATATTCATTGATTTTTGCCATTGAAAAACGTCCAGAAATGATTGAAGCTACTGACTGAATGAAAGGAGCTGGCATCTCACTCTCTTTGAATCTTCTTTATCATGCTAAGAGGAGCAGGAAAAAGCAAAAAATTTCAGAATTGCACCTTGCAATGCGGAGAAATTACTGTTTGTGCATTTACAATATTCATTGATTTTTGCCATTGAAAAACGTCCAGAAATGATTGAAGGTACTGACTGAATGAAAGGAGCTGGCATCTCACTCTCTTTGAATCTTCTTTATCATGCTAAGAGGAGCAGGAAAAAGCAAAAAATTTCAGAATTGCACCTTGCAATGCGGAGAAATTACTGTTTGTGCATTTACAATATTCATTGATTTTTGCCATTGAAAAACGTCCAGAAATGATTGAAGCTACTGACTGAATGAAAGGAGCTGGCATCTCACTCTCTTTGAATCTTCTTTATCATGCTAAGAGGAGCAGGAAAAAGCAAAAAATTTCAGAATTGCACCTTGCAATGCGGAGAAATTACTGTTTGTGCATTTACAATATTCATTGATTTTTGCCATTGAAAAATGTCCAGAAATGATTGAAGCTACTGACTGAATGAAAGGAGCTGGCATCTCACTCTCTTTGAATCTTCTTTATCATGCTAAGAGGAGCAGGAAAAAGCAAAAAATTTCAGAATTGCGCCTTGCAATGCGGAGAAATTACTGTTTGTGCATTTACAAAATTCATTGATTTTTGCCATTGAAAAACATCATGTTATTCATATACCAGAAATGATTGAAGCTACTGACTGAAGGAAAGGAGCTGGCATCTCACTCTCTTTGAATCTTCTTTATCATGCTAAGAGGAGCAGGAAAAAGCAAAAAATTTCAGAATTGCACCTTGCAATGCGGAGAAATTACTGTTTGTGCATTTACAATATTCATTGATTTTTGCCATTGAAAAACATCCAGAAATGATTGAAGCTACTGACTGAATGAAAGGAGCTGGCATCTCACTCTCTTTGAATCTTCTTTATTATGCTAAGAGGAGCAGGAAAAAGCAAAAAATTTCAGAATTGCACCTTGCAATGCGGAGAAATTACTGTTTGTGCATTTACAATATTCATTGATTTTTGCGAATGAAAAACATCATGTTATTCATATACCAGAAATGATTGAAGCTACTGACTGAATGAAAGGAGCTGGCATCTCACTCTCTTTGAATCTTCTTTATCATGCTAAGAGGAGCAGGAAAAAGTAAAAAATTTCAGAATTGCACCTTGCAATGCGGAGAAATTACTGTTTGTGCATTTACAATATTCAATGATTTTTGCCATTGAAAAACGTCCAGAAATGATTGAAGCTACTGACTGAATGAAAGGAGCTGGCATCTCACTCTCTTTGAATCTTGTTTATCATGCTAAGAGGAGCAGGAAAAAGCAAAAAATTTCAGAATTGCACCTTCCAATGCGGAGAAATTACTGTTTGTGCATTTACAATATTCATTGATTTTTGCCATTGAAAAACGTCCAGAAATGATTGAAGCTACTGACTGAATGAAAGGAGCTGGCATCTCACTCTCTTTGAATCTTCTTTATCATGCTAAGAGGAGCAGGAAAAAGCAAAAAATTTCAGAATTGCACCTTGCAATGCGGAGAAATTACAGTTTGTGCATTTACAATATTCATTGATTTTTGCCATTGAAAAACGTCCAGAAATGATTGAAGCTACTGACTGAATGAAAGGAGCTGGCATCTCACTCTCTTTGAATCTTCTTTATCATGCTAAGAGGAGCAGGAAAAAGCAAAAAATTTCAGAATTGCACCTTGCAATGCGGAGAAATTACTGTTTGTGCATTTACAATATTCATTGATTTTTGCCATTGAAAAACGTCCAGAAATGATTGAAGCTACTGACTGAATGAAAGGAGCTGGCATCTCACTCTCTTTGAATCTTCTTTATCATGCTAAGAGGAGCAGGAAAAAGTAAAAAATTTCAGAATTGCACCTTGCAATGCGGAGAAATTACTGTTTGTGCATTTACAATATTCAATGATTTTTGCCATTGAAAAACGTCCAGAAATGATTGAAGCTACTGACTGAATGAAAGGAGCTGGCATCTCACTCTCTTTGAATCTTGTTTATCATGCTAAGAGGAGCAGGAAAAAGCAAAAAATTTCAGAATTGCACCTTGCAATGTGGAGAAATTACTGTTTGTGCATTTACAATATTCATTGATTTTTGCCATTGAAAAACGTCCAGAAATGATTGAAGCTACTGACTGAATGAAAGGAGCTGGCATCTCACTCTCTTTGAATCTTCTTTATCATGCTAAGAGGAGCAGGAAAAAGCAAAAAATTTCAGAATTGCACCTTGCAATGCGGAGAAATTACTGTTTGTGCATTTACAATATTCATTGATTTTTGCTATTGAAAAACATCATGTTATTCATATACCAGAAATGATTGAAGCTACTGACTGAATGAAAGGAGCTGGCATCTCACTCTCTTTGAATCTTCTTTATCATGCTAAGAGGAGCAGGAAAAAGCAAAAAATTTCAGAATTGCACCTTGCAATGCGGAGAAATTACAGTTTGTGCATTTACAATATTCATTGATTTTTGCCATTGAAAAACGTCCAGAAATGATTGAAGCTACTGACTGAATGAAAGGAGCTGGCATCTCACTCTCTTTGAATCTTCTTTATCATGCTAAGAGGAGCAGGAAAAAGCAAAAAATTTCAGAATTGCACCTTGCAATGCGGAGAAATTACTGTTTGTGCATTTACAATATTCATTGATTTTTGCCATTGAAAAACGTCCAGAAATGATTGAAGGTACTGACTGAATGAAAGGAGCTGGCATATCACTCTCTTTGAATCTTCTTTATCATGCTAAGAGGAGCAGGAAAAAGCAAAAAATTTCAGAATTGCACCTTGCAATGCGGAGAAATTACTGTTTGTGCATTTACAATATTCATTGATTTTTGCCATTGAAAAACGTCCAGAAATGATTGAAGCTACTGACTGAATGAAAGGAGCTGGCATCTCACTCTCTTTGAATCTTCTTTATCATGCTAAGAGGAGCAGGAAAAAGCAAAAAATTTCAGAATTGCACCTTGCAATGCGGAGAAATTACTGTTTGTGCATTTACAATATTCATTGATTTTTGCCATTGAAAAATGTCCAGAAATGATTGAAGCTACTGACTGAATGAAAGGAGCTGGCATCTCCCTCTCTTTGAATCTTCTTTATCATGCTAAGAGGAGCAGGAAAAAGCAAAAAATTTCAGAATTGCGCCTTGCAATGCGGAGAAATTACTGTTTGTGCATTTACAAAATTCATTGATTTTTGCCATTGAAAAACATCATGTTATTCATATACCAGAAATGATTGAAGCTACTGACTGAAGGAAAGGAGCTGGCATCTCACTCTCTTTGAATCTTCTTTATCATGCTAAGAGGAGCAGGAAAAAGCAAAAAATTTCAGAATTGCACCTTGCAATGCGGAGAAATTACTGTTTGTGCATTTACAATATTCATTGATTTTTGCCATTGAAAAACATCCAGAAATGATTGTAGCTACTGACTGAATGAAAGGAGCTGGCATCTCACTCTCTTTGAATCTTCTTTATCATGCTAAGAGGAGCAGGAAAAAGCAAAAAATTTCAGAATTGCACCTTGCAATGCGGAGAAATTACTGTTTGTGCATTTAGAATATTCATTGATTTTTGCGATTGAAAAACATCATGTTATTCATATACCAGAAATGATTGAAGCTACTGACTGAATGAAAGGAGCTGGCATCTCACTCTCTTTGAATCTTCTTTATCATGCTAAGAGGAGCAGGAAAAAGTAAAAAATTTCAGAATTGCACCTTGCAATGCGGAGAAATTACTGTTTGTGCATTTACAATATTCAATGATTTTTGCCATTGAAAAACGTCCAGAAATGATTGAAGCTACTGACTGAATGAAAGGAGCTGGCATCTCACTCTCTTTGAATCTTGTTTATCATGCTAAGAGGAGCAGGAAAAAGCAAAAAATTTCAGAATTGCACCTTGCAATGCGGAGAAATTACTGTTTGTGCATTTACAATATTCATTGATTTTTGCCATTGAAAAACGTCCAGAAATGATTGAAGCTACTGACTGAATGAAAGGAGCTGGCATCTCACTCTCTTTGAATCTTCTTTATCATGCTAAGAGGAGCAGGAAAAAGCAAAAAATTTCAGAATTGCACCTTGCAATGCGGAGAAATTACTGTTTGTGCATTTACAATATTCATTGATTTTTGCCATTGAAAAACATCATGTTATTCATATACCAGAAATGATTGAAGCTACTGACTGAATGAAAGGAGCTGGCATCTCACTCTCTTTGAATCTTCTTTATCATGCTAAGAGGAGCAGGAAAAAGCAAAAAATTTCAGAATTGCACCTTGCAATGCGGAGAAATTACTGTTTGTGCATTTACAATATTCATTGATTTTTGCCATTGAAAAACGTCCAGAAATGATTGAAGCTACTGACTGAATGAAAGGAGATGGCATCTCACTCTCTTTGAATCTTGTTTATCATGCTAACAGGAGCAGGAAAAAGCAAAAAATTTCAGAATTGCACCTTGCAATGCGGAGAAATTACTGTTTGTGCATTTACAATATTCATTGATTTTTGCCATTGAAAAATGTCCAGAAATGATTGAAGCTACTGACTGAATGAAAGGAGCTGGCATCTCACTCTCTTTGAATCTTCTTTATCATGCTAAGAGGAGCAGGAAAAAGCAAAAAATTTCAGAATTGCACCTTGCAATGCGGAGAAATTACTGTTTGTGCATTTACAATATTCATTGATTTTTGCCATTGAAAAACGTCCAGAAATGATTGAAGGTACTGACTGAATGAAAGGAGCTGGCATCTCACTCTCTTTGAATCTTCTTTATCATGCTAAGAGGAGCAGGAAAAAGCAAAAAATTTCAGAATTGCACCTTGCAATGCGGAGAAATTACTGTTTGTGCATTTACAATATTCATTGATTTTTGCCATTGAAAAACGTCCAGAAATGATTGAAGCTACTGACTGAATGAAAGGAGCTGGCATCTCACTCTCTTTGAATCTTCTTTATCATGCTAAGAGGAGCAGGAAAAAGCAAAAAATTTCAGAATTGCACCTTGCAATGCGGAGAAATTACTGTTTGTGCATTTACAATATTCATTGATTTTTGCCATTGAAAAATGTCCAGAAATGATTGAAGCTACTGACTGAATGAAAGGAGCTGGCATCTCACTCTCTTTGAATCTTCTTTATCATGCTAAGAGGAGCAGGAAAAAGCAAAAAATTTCAGAATTGCGCCTTGCAATGCGGAGAAATTACTGTTTGTGCATTTACAAAATTCATTGATTTTTGCCATTGAAAAACATCATGTTATTCATATACCAGAAATGATTGAAGCTACTGACTGAAGGAAAGGAGCTGGCATCTCACTCTCTTTGAATCTTCTTTATCATGCTAAGAGGAGCAGGAAAAAGCAAAAAATTTCAGAATTGCACCTTGCAATGCGGAGAAATTACTGTTTGTGCATTTACAATATTCATTGATTTTTGCCATTGAAAAACATCCAGAAATGATTGAAGCTACTGACTGAATGAAAGGAGCTGGCATCTCACTCTCTTTGAATCTTCTTTATTATGCTAAGAGGAGCAGGAAAAAGCAAAAAATTTCAGAATTGCACCTTGCAATGCGGAGAAATTACTGTTTGTGCATTTACAATATTCATTGATTTTTGCGAATGAAAAACATCATGTTATTCATATACCAGAAATGATTGAAGCTACTGACTGAATGAAAGGAGCTGGCATCTCACTCTCTTTGAATCTTCTTTATCATGCTAAGAGGAGCAGGAAAAAGTAAAAAATTTCAGAATTGCACCTTGCAATGCGGAGAAATTACTGTTTGTGCATTTACAATATTCAATGATTTTTGCCATTGAAAAACGTCCAGAAATGATTGAAGCTACTGACTGAATGAAAGGAGCTGGCATCTCACTCTCTTTGAATCTTGTTTATCATGCTAAGAGGAGCAGGAAAAAGCAAAAAATTTCAGAATTGCACCTTCCAATGCGGAGAAATTACTGTTTGTGCATTTACAATATTCATTGATTTTTGCCATTGAAAAACGTCCAGAAATGATTGAAGCTACTGACTGAATGAAAGGAGCTGGCATCTCACTCTCTTTGAATCTTCTTTATCATGCTAAGAGGAGCAGGAAAAAGCAAAAAATTTCAGAATTGCACCTTGCAATGCGGAGAAATTACAGTTTGTGCATTTACAATATTCATTGATTTTTGCCATTGAAAAACGTCCAGAAATTATTGAAGCTACTGACTGAATGAAAGGAGCTGGCATCTCACTCTCTTTGAATCTTCTTTATCATGCTAAGAGGAGCAGGAAAAAGCAAAAAATTTCAGAATTGCACCTTGCAATGCGGAGAAATTACTGTTTGTGCATTTACAATATTCATTGATTTTTGCCATTGAAAAACGTCCAGAAATGATTGAAGCTACTGACTGAATGAAAGGAGCTGGCATCTCACTCTCTTTGAATCTTCTTTATCATGCTAAGAGGAGCAGGAAAAAGTAAAAAATTTCAGAATTGCACCTTGCAATGCGGAGAAATTACTGTTTGTGCATTTACAATATTCAATGATTTTTGCCATTGAAAAACGTCCAGAAATGATTGAAGCTACTGACTGAATGAAAGGAGCTGGCATCTCACTCTCTTTGAATCTTGTTTATCATGCTAAGAGGAGCAGGAAAAAGCAAAAAATTTCAGAATTGCACCTTGCAATGTGGAGAAATTACTGTTTGTGCATTTACAATATTCATTGATTTTTGCCATTGAAAAACGTCCAGAAATGATTGAAGCTACTGACTGAATGAAAGGAGCTGGCATCTCACTCTCTTTGAATCTTCTTTATCATGCTAAGAGGAGCAGGAAAAAGCAAAAAATTTCAGAATTGCACCTTGCAATGCGGAGAAATTACTGTTTGTGCATTTACAATATTCATTGATTTTTGCTATTGAAAAACATCATGTTATTCATATACCAGAAATGATTGAAGCTACTGACTGAATGAAAGGAGCTGGCATCTCACTCTCTTTGAATCTTCTTTATCATGCTAAGAGGAGCAGGAAAAAGCAAAAAATTTCAGAATTGCACCTTGCAATGCGGAGAAATTACAGTTTGTGCATTTACAATATTCATTGATTTTTGCCATTGAAAAACGTCCAGAAATGATTGAAGCTACTGACTGAATGAAAGGAGCTGGCATCTCACTCTCTTTGAATCTTCTTTATCATGCTAAGAGGAGCAGGAAAAAGCAAAAAATTTCAGAATTGCACCTTGCAATGCGGAGAAATTACTGTTTGTGCATTTACAATATTCATTGATTTTTGCCATTGAAAAACGTCCAGAAATGATTGAAGGTACTGACTGAATGAAAGGAGCTGGCATATCACTCTCTTTGAATCTTCTTTATCATGCTAAGAGGAGCAGGAAAAAGCAAAAAATTTCAGAATTGCACCTTGCAATGCGGAGAAATTACTGTTTGTGCATTTACAATATTCATTGATTTTTGCCATTGAAAAACGTCCAGAAATGATTGAAGCTACTGACTGAATGAAAGGAGCTGGCATCTCACTCTCTTTGAATCTTCTTTATCATGCTAAGAGGAGCAGGAAAAAGCAAAAAATTTCAGAATTGCACCTTGCAATGCGGAGAAATTACTGTTTGTGCATTTACAATATTCATTGATTTTTGCCATTGAAAAATGTCCAGAAATGATTGAAGCTACTGACTGAATGAAAGGAGCTGGCATCTCCCTCTCTTTGAATCTTCTTTATCATGCTAAGAGGAGCAGGAAAAAGCAAAAAATTTCAGAATTGCGCCTTGCAATGCGGAGAAATTACTGTTTGTGCATTTACAAAATTCATTGATTTTTGCCATTGAAAAACATCATGTTATTCATATACCAGAAATGATTGAAGCTACTGACTGAAGGAAAGGAGCTGGCATCTCACTCTCTTTGAATCTTCTTTATCATGCTAAGAGGAGCAGGAAAAAGCAAAAAATTTCAGAATTGCACCTTGCAATGCGGAGAAATTACTGTTTGTGCATTTACAATATTCATTGATTTTTGCCATTGAAAAACATCCAGAAATGATTGTAGCTACTGACTGAATGAAAGGAGCTGGCATCTCACTCTCTTTGAATCTTCTTTATCATGCTAAGAGGAGCAGGAAAAAGCAAAAAATTTCAGAATTGCACCTTGCAATGCGGAGAAATTACTGTTTGTGCATTTACAATATTCATTGATTTTTGCGATTGAAAAACATCATGTTATTCATATACCAGAAATGATTGAAGCTACTGACTGAATGAAAGGAGCTGGCATCTCACTCTCTTTGAATCTTCTTTATCATGCTAAGAGGAGCAGGAAAAAGTAAAAAATTTCAGAATTGCACCTTGCAATGCGGAGAAATTACTGTTTGTGCATTTACAATATTCAATGATTTTTGCCATTGAAAAACATCCAGAAATGATTGAAGCTACTGACTGAATGAAAGGAGCTGGCATCTCACTCTCTTTGAATCTTGTTTATCATGCTAAGAGGAGCAGGAAAAAGCAAAAAATTTCAGAATTGCACCTTGCAATGCGGAGAAATTACTGTTTGTGCATTTACAATATTCATTGATTTTTGCCATTGAAAAACGTCCAGAAATGATTGAAGCTACTGACTGAATGAAAGGAGCTGGCATCTCACTCTCTTTGAATCTTCTTTATCATGCTAAGAGGAGCAGGAAAAAGCAAAAAATTTCAGAATTGCACCTTGCAATGCGGAGAAATTACTGTTTGTGCATTTACAATATTCATTGATTTTTGCCATTGAAAAACATCATGTTATTCATATACCAGAAATGATTGAAGCTACTGACTGAATGAAAGGAGCTGGCATCTCACTCTCTTTGAATCTTCTTTATCATGCTAAGAGGAGCAGGAAAAAGCAAAAAATTTCAGAATTGCACCTTGCAATGCGGAGAAATTACTGTTTGTGCATTTACAATATTCATTGATTTTTGCCATTGAAAAACGTCCAGAAATGATTGAAGCTACTGACTGAATGAAAGGAGATGGCATCTCACTCTCTTTGAATCTTGTTTATCATGCTAACAGGAGCAGGAAAAAGCAAAAAATTTCAGAATTGCACCTTGCAATGCGGAGAAATTACTGTTTGTGCATTTACAATATTCATTGATTTTTGCCATTGAAAAATGTCCAGAAATGATTGAAGCTACTGACTGAATGAAAGGAGCTGGCATCTCACTCTCTTTGAATCTTCTTTATCATGCTAAGAGGAGCAGGAAAAAGCAAAAAATTTCAGAATTGCACCTTGCAATGCGGAGAAATTACTGTTTGTGCATTTACAATATTCATTGATTTTTGCTATTGAAAAACATCATGTTATTCATATACCAGAAATGATTGAAGCTACTGACAGAATGAAAGGAGCTGGCATCTCACTCTCTTTGAATCTTCTTTATCATGCTAAGAGGAGCAGGAAAAAGCAAAAAATTTCAGAATTGCACCTTGCAATGCGGAGAAATTACAGTTTGTGCATTTACAATATTCATTGATTTTTGCCATTGAAAAACGTCCAGAAATGATTGAAGCTACTGACTGAATGAAAGGAGCTGGCATCTCACTCTCTTTGAATCTTCTTTATCATGCTAAGAGGAGCAGGAAAAAGCAAAAAATTTCAGAATTGCACCTTGCAATGCGGAGAAATTACTGTTTGTGCATTTACAATATTCATTGATTTTTGCCATTGAAAAACGTCCAGAAATGATTGAAGGTACTGACTGAATGAAAGGAGCTGGCATCTCACTCTCTTTGAATCTTCTTTATCATGCTAAGAGGAGCAGGAAAAAGCAAAAAATTTCAGAATTGCACCTTGCAATGCGGAGAAATTACTGTTTGTGCATTTACAATATTCATTGATTTTTGCCATTGAAAAACGTCCAGAAATGATTGAAGCTACTGACTGAATGAAAGGAGCTGGCATCTCACTCTCTTTGAATCTTCTTTATCATGCTAAGAGGAGCAGGAAAAAGCAAAAAATTTCAGAATTGCACCTTGCAATGCGGAGAAATTACTGTTTGTGCATTTACAATATTCATTGATTTTTGCCATTGAAAAATGTCCAGAAATGATTGAAGCTACTGACTGAATGAAAGGAGCTGGCATCTCACTCTCTTTGAATCTTCTTTATCATGCTAAGAGGAGCAGGAAAAAGCAAAAAATTTCAGAATTGCGCCTTGCAATGCGGAGAAATTACTGTTTGTGCATTTACAAAATTCATTGATTTTTGCCATTGAAAAACATCATGTTATTCATATACCAGAAATGATTGAAGCTACTGACTGAAGGAAAGGAGCTGGCATCTCACTCTCTTTGAATCTTCTTTATCATGCTAAGAGGAGCAGGAAAAAGCAAAAAATTTCAGAATTGCACCTTGCAATGCGGAGAAATTACTGTTTGTGCATTTACAATATTCATTGATTTTTGCCATTGAAAAACATCCAGAAATGATTGAAGCTACTGACTGAATGAAAGGAGCTGGCATCTCACTCTCTTTGAATCTTCTTTATTATGCTAAGAGGAGCAGGAAAAAGCAAAAAATTTCAGAATTGCACCTTGCAATGCGGAGAAATTACTGTTTGTGCATTTACAATATTCATTGATTTTTGCGATTGAAAAACATCATGTTATTCATATACCAGAAATGATTGAAGCTACTGACTGAATGAAAGGAGCTGGCATCTCACTCTCTTTGAATCTTCTTTATCATGCTAAGAGGAGCAGGAAAAAGTAAAAAATTTCAGAATTGCACCTTGCAATGCGGAGAAATTACTGTTTGTGCATTTACAATATTCAATGATTTTTGCCATTGAAAAACGTCCAGAAATGATTGAAGCTACTGACTGAATGAAAGGAGCTGGCATCTCACTCTCTTTGAATCTTGTTTATCATGCTAAGAGGAGCAGGAAAAAGCAAAAAATTTCAGAATTGCACCTTGCAATGCGGAGAAATTACTGTTTGTGCATTTACAATATTCATTGATTTTTGCCATTGAAAAACGTCCAGAAATGATTGAAGCTACTGACTGAATGAAAGGAGCTGGCATCTCACTCTCTTTGAATCTTCTTTATCATGCTAAGAGGAGCAGGAAAAAGCAAAAAATTTCAGAATTGCACCTTGCAATGCGGAGAAATTACTGTTTGTGCATTTACAATATTCATTGATTTTTGCCATTGAAAAACATCATGTTATTCATATACCAGAAATGATTGAAGCTACTGACTGAATGAAAGGAGCTGGCATCTCACTCTCTTTGAATCTTCTTTATCATGCTAAGAGGAGCAGGAAAAAGCAAAAAATTTCAGAATTGCACCTTGCAATGCGGAGAAATTACTGTTTGTGCATTTACAATATTCATTGATTTTTGCCATTGAAAAACGTCCAGAAATGATTGAAGCTACTGACTGAATGAAAGGAGCTGGCATCTCACTCTCTTTGAATCTTGTTTATCATGCTAACAGGAGCAGGAAAAAGCAAAAAATTTCAGAATTGCACCTTGCAATGCGGAGAAATTACTGTTTGTGCATTTACAATATTCATTGATTTTTGCCATTGAAAAATGTCCAGAAATGATTGAAGCTACTGACTGAATGAAAGGAGCTGGCATCTCACTCTCTTTGAATCTTCTTTATCATGCTAAGAGGAGCAGGAAAAAGCAAAAAATTTCAGAATTGCACCTTGCAATGCGGAGAAATTACTGTTTGTGCATTTACAATATTCATTGATTTTTGCTATTGAAAAACATCATGTTATTCATATACCAGAAATGATTGAAGCTACTGACAGAATGAAAGGAGCTGGCATCTCACTCTCTTTGAATCTTCTTTATCATGCTAAGAGGAGCAGGAAAAAGCAAAAAATTTCAGAATTGCACCTTGCAATGCGGAGAAATTACAGTTTGTGCATTTACAATATTCATTGATTTTTGCCATTGAAAAACGTCCAGAAATGATTGAAGCTACTGACTGAATGAAAGGAGCTGGCATCTCACTCTCTTTGAATCTTCTTTATCATGCTAAGAGGAGCAGGAAAAAGCAAAAAATTTCAGAATTGCACCTTGCAATGCGGAGAAATTACTGTTTGTGCATTTACAATATTCATTGATTTTTGCCATTGAAAAACGTCCAGAAATGATTGAAGGTACTGACTGAATGAAAGGAGCTGGCATCTCACTCTCTTTGAATCTTCTTTATCATGCTAAGAGGAGCAGGAAAAAGCAAAAAATTTCAGAATTGCACCTTGCAATGCGGAGAAATTACTGTTTGTGCATTTACAATATTCATTGATTTTTGCCATTGAAAAACGTCCAGAAATGATTGAAGCTACTGACTGAATGAAAGGAGCTGGCATCTCACTCTCTTTGAATCTTCTTTATCATGCTAAGAGGAGCAGGAAAAAGCAAAAAATTTCAGAATTGCGCCTTGCAATGCGGAGAAATTACTGTTTGTGCATTTACAAAATTCATTGATTTTTGCCATTGAAAAACATCATGTTATTCATATACCAGAAATGATTGAAGCTACTGACTGAAGGAAAGGAGCTGGCATCTCACTCTCTTTGAATCTTCTTTATCATGCTAAGAGGAGCAGGAAAAAGCAAAAAATTTCAGAATTGCACCTTGCAATGCGGAGAAATTACTGTTTGTGCATTTACAATATTCATTGATTTTTGCCATTGAAAAACATCCAGAAATGATTGAAGCTACTGACTGAATGAAAGGAGCTGGCATCTCACTCTCTTTGAATCTTCTTTATTATGCTAAGAGGAGCAGGAAAAAGCAAAAAATTTCAGAATTGCACCTTGCAATGCGGAGAAATTACTGTTTGTGCATTTACAATATTCATTGATTTTTGCGAATGAAAAACATCATGTTATTCATATACCAGAAATGATTGAAGCTACTGACTGAATGAAAGGAGCTGGCATCTCACTCTCTTTGAATCTTCTTTATCATGCTAAGAGGAGCAGGAAAAAGTAAAAAATTTCAGAATTGCACCTTGCAATGCGGAGAAATTACTGTTTGTGCATTTACAATATTCAATGATTTTTGCCATTGAAAAACGTCCAGAAATGATTGAAGCTACTGACTGAATGAAAGGAGCTGGCATCTCACTCTCTTTGAATCTTGTTTATCATGCTAAGAGGAGCAGGAAAAAGCAAAAAATTTCAGAATTGCACCTTCCAATGCGGAGAAATTACTGTTTGTGCATTTACAATATTCATTGATTTTTGCCATTGAAAAACGTCCAGAAATGATTGAAGCTACTGACTGAATGAAAGGAGCTGGCATCTCACTCTCTTTGAATCTTCTTTATCATGCTAAGAGGAGCAGGAAAAAGCAAAAAATTTCAGAATTGCACCTTGCAATGCGGAGAAATTACTGTTTGTGCATTTACAATATTCATTGATTTTTGCCATTGAAAAACATGTTATTCATATACCAGAAATGTTTGAAGCTCCTGACTGAATGAAAGGAGCTGGCACCTCACTCTCTTTGAATCTTCTTTATCATGCTAAGAGGAGCAGGAAAAAGCAAAAAATTTCAGAATTGCACCTTGCAATGCGGAGAAATTACTGTTTGTGCATTTACAATATTCATTGATTTTTGCCATTGAAAAACGTCCAGAAATGATTGAAGCTACTGACTGAATGAAAGGAGCTGTCATCTCACTCTCTTTGAATCTTCTTTATCATGCTAAGAGGAGCAGGAAAAAGCAAAAAATTTCAGAATTGCACCTTGCAATGCGGAGAAATTACTGTTTGTGCATTTACAATATTCATTGATTTTTGCCATTGAAAAATGTCCAGAAATGATTGAAGCTACTGACTGAATGAAAGGAGCTGGCATCTCACTCTCTTTGAATCTTCTTTATCATGCTAGGATTAGCAGGAAAAAGCAAAAAATTTCAGAATTGCACCTTGCAATGTGGAGATATTACTGTTTGTGCATTTACAATATTCATTGATTTTTGCCATTGAAAAACATGTTTTTCATATACCAGAAATGTTTGAAGCTACTGACTGAATGAAAGGAGCTGGCATCTCACTCTCTTTGAATCTTCTTTATCATGCTAGGATTAACAGGAAAAAGCAAAAAATTTCAGAATTTCACCTTGCAATGTGGAGATATTACTGTTTGTGCATTTACAATATTCATTGATTTTTGCCATTGAAAAACATGTTTTTCATATACCAGAAATGTTTGAAGCTACTGACTGAATGAAAGGAGCTGGCATCTCACTCTCTTTGAATCTTCTTTATCATGCTAGGATTAACAGGAAAAAGCAAAAAATTTCAGAATTGCACCTTGCAATGTGGAGATATTACTGTTTGTGCATTTACAATATTCATTGATTTTTGCCATTGAAAAACATGTTTTTCATATACCAGAAATGTTTGAAGCTACTGACTGAATGAAAGGAGCTGGCATCTCACTCTCTTTGAATCTTCTTTATCATGCTAGGATTAACAGGAAAAAGCAAAAAATTTCAGAATTGCACCTTGCAATGTGGAGATATTACTGTTTGTGCATTTACAATATTCATTGATTTTTGCCATTGAAAAACGTCCAGAAATGTTTGAAGCTACTGACTGAATGAAAGGAGCCGGCATCTCACTCTCTTTGAATCTTCTTTATCATGCTAGGATTAGCAGGAAAAAGCAAAAAATTTCAGAATTGCACCTTGCAATGTGGAGATATTACTGTTTGTGCATTTACAATATTCATTGATTTTTGCCATTGAAAAACATGTTTTTCATATACCAGAAATGTTTGAAGCTACTGACTGAATGAAAGGAGCTGGCATCTCACTCTCTTTGAATCTTCTTTATCATGCTAGGATTAGCAGGAAAAAGCAAAAAATTTCAGAATTGCACCTTGCAATGTGGAGATATTACTGTTTGTGCATTTACAATATTCATTGATTTTTGCCATTGAAAAACGTTTTTCATATACCAGAAATGTTTGAAGCTACTGACTGAATGAAAGGAGCTGGCATCTCACTCTCTTTGAATCTTCTTTATCATGCTAGGATTAACAGGAAAAAGCAAAAAATTTCAGAATTGCACCTTGCAATGTGGAGATATTACTGTTTGTGCATTTACAATATTCATTGATTTTTGCCATTGAAAAACGTCCAGAAATGTTTGAAGCTACTGACTGAATGAAAGGAGCTGGCATCTCACTCTCTTTGAATCTTCTTTATCATGCTAGGATTAGCAGGAAAAAGCAAAAAATTTCAGAATTGCACCTTGCAATGTGGAGATATTACTGTTTGTGCATTTACAATATTCATTGATTTTTGCCATTGAAAAACATGTGTTTTTCATATACCAGAAATGTTTGAAGCTACTGACTGAATGAAAGGAGCTGGCATCTCACTCTCTTTGAATCTTCTTTATCATGCTAGGATTAGCAGGAAAAAGCAAAAAATTTCAGAATTGCACCTTGCAATGTGGAGATATTACTGTTTGTGCATTTACAATATTCATTGATTTTTGCCATTGAAAAACATGTTTTTCATATACCAGAAATGTTTGAAGCTACTGACTGAATGAAAGGAGCTGGCATGTCACTCTCTTTGAATCTTCTTTATCATGCTAGGATTAACAGGAAAAAGCAAAAAATTTCAGAATTGCACCTTGCAATGTGGAGATATTACTGTTTGTGCATTTACAATATTCATTGATTTTTGCCATTGAAAAACATGTTTTTCATATACCAGAAATGTTTGAAGCTACTGACTGAATGAAAGGAGCTGGCATCTCACTCTCTTTGAATCTTCTTTATCATGCTAGGATTAACAGGAAAAAGCAAAAAATTTCAGAATTGCACCTTGCAATGTGGAGATATTACTGTTTGTGCATTTACAATATTCATTGATTTTTGCCATTGAAAAACGTCCAGAAATGTTTGAAGCTACTGACTGAATGAAAGGAGCTGGCATCTCACTCTCTTTGAATCTTCTTTATCATGCTAGGATTAGCAGGAAAAAGCAAAAAATTTCAGAATTGCACCTTGCAATGTGGAGATATTAATGTTTGTGCATTTAAAATATTCATTGATTTTTGCCATTGAAAAACATGTTTTTCATATACCAGAAATGTTTGAAGCTACTGACTGAATGAAAGGAGCTGGCATCTCACTCTCTTTGAATCTTCTTTATCATGCTAGGATTAACAGGAAAAAGCAAAAAATTTCAGAATTGCACCTTGCAATGTGGAGATATTACTGTTTGTGCATTTACAATATTCATTGATTTTTGCCATTGAAAAACATGTTTTTCATATACCAGAAATGTTTGAAGCTACTGACTGAATGAAAGGAGCTGGCATCTCACTCTCTTTGAATCTTCTTTATCATGCTAGGATTAACAGGAAAAAGCAAAAAATTTCAGAATTGCACCTTGCAATGTGGAGATATTACTGTTTGTGCATTTACAATATTCATTGATTTTTGCCATTGAAAAACGTCCAGAAATGTTTGAAGCTACTGACTGAATGAAAGGAGCTGGCATCTCACTCTCTTTGAATCTTCTTTATCATGCTAGGATTAACAGGAAAAAGCAAAAAATTTCAGAATTGCACCTTGCAATGTGGAGATATTACTGTTTGTGCATTTACAATATTCATTGATTTTTGCCATTGAAAAACATGTTTTTCATATACCAGAAATGTTTGAAGCTACTGACTGAATGAAAGGAGCTGGCATCTCACTCTCTTTGAATCTTCTTTATCATGCTAGGATTAGCAGGAAAAAGCAAAAAATTTCAGAATTGCACCTTGCAATGTGGAGATATTACTGTTTGTGCATTTACAATATTCATTGATTTTTGCCATTGAAAAACATGTTTTTCATATACCAGAAATGTTTGAAGCTACTGACTGAATGAAAGGAGCTGGCATCTCACTCTCTTTGAATCTTCTTTATCATGCTAGGATTAACAGGAAAAAGCAAAAAATTTCAGAATTGCACCTTGCAATGTGGAGATATTACTGTTTGTGCATTTACAATATTCATTGATTTTTGCCATTGAAAAACGTCCAGAAATGTTTGAAGCTACTGACTGAATGAAAGGAGCTGGCATCTCACTCTCTTTGAATCTTCTTTATCATGCTAGGATTAACAGGAAAAAGCTAAAAATTTCAGAATTGCACCTTGCAATGTGGAGATATTACTGTTTGTGCATTTACAATATTCATTGATTTTTGCCATTGAAAAACATGTCTTTCATATACCAGGAATGTTTGAAGCTACTGACTGAATGAAAGGAGCTGGCATCTCACTCTCTTTGAATCTTCTTTATCAAGCTAGGATTAGCAGGAAAAAGCAAAGAATTTCAGAATTGCACCTTGCAATGTGGAGATATTACTGTTTGTGCATTTACAATATTCATTGATTTTTGCCATTGAAAAACATGTTTTTCATATACCAGAAATGTTTGAAGCTACTGACTGAATGAAAGGAGCTGGCATCTCACTCTCTTTGAATCTTCTTTATCATGCTAAGAGGAGCAGGAAAAAGCAAAAAATTTCAGAATTGCACCTTGCAATGCGGAGAAATTACTGTTTGTGCATTTACAATATTCATTGATTTTTGCCATTGAAAAACGTCCAGAAATGATTGAAGCTACTGACTGAATGAAAGGAGCTGTCATCTCACTCTCTTTGAATCTTCTTTATCATGCTAAGAGGAGCAGGAAAAAGCAAAAAATTTCAGAATTGCACCTTGCAATGCGGAGAAATTACTGTTTGTGCATTTACAATATTCATTGATTTTTGCCATTGAAAAATGTCCAGAAATGATTGAAGCTACTGACTGAATGAAAGGAGCTGGCATCTCACTCTCTTTGAATCTTCTTTATCATGCTAGGATTAGCAGGAAAAAGCAAAAAATTTCAGAATTGCACCTTGCAATGTGGAGATATTACTGTTTGTGCATTTACAATATTCATTGATTTTTGACATTGAAAAACATGTTTTTCATATACCAGAAATGTTTGAAGCTACTGACTGAATGAAAGGAGCTGGCATCTCACTCTCTTTGAATCTTCTTTATCATGCTAGGATTAACAGGAAAAAGCAAAAAATTTCAGAATTTCACCTTGCAATGTGGAGATATTACTGTTTGTGCATTTACAATATTCATTGATTTTTGCCATTGAAAAACATGTTTTTCATATACCAGAAATGTTTGAAGCTACTGACTGAATGAAAGGAGCTGGCATCTCACTCTCTTTGAATCTTCTTTATCATGCTAGGATTAACAGGAAAAAGCAAAAAATTTCAGAATTGCACCTTGCAATGTGGAGATATTACTGTTTGTGCATTTACAATATTCATTGATTTTTGCCATTGAAAAACGTCCAGAAATGTTTGAAGCTACTGACTGAATGAAAGGAGCTGGCATCTCACTCTCTTTGAATCTTCTTTATCATGCTAGGATTAGCAGGAAAAAGCAAAAAATTTCAGAATTGCACCTTGCAATGTGGAGATATTACTGTTTGTGCATTTAAAATATTCATTGATTTTTGCCATTGAAAAACATGTTTTTCATATACCAGAAATGTTTGAAGCTACTGACTGAATGAAAGGAGCTGGCATCTCACTCTCTTTGAATCTTCTTTATCATGCTAGGATTAACAGGAAAAAGCAAAAAATTTCAGAATTGCACCTTGCAATGTGGAGATATTACTGTTTGTGCATTTACAATATTCATTGATTTTTGCCATTGAAAAACGTCCAGAAATGTTTGAAGCTACTGACTGAATGAAAGGAGCTGGCATCTCACTCTCTTTGAATCTTCTTTATCATGCTAGGATTAGCAGGAAAAAGCAAAAAATTTCAGAATTGCACCTTGCAATGTGGAGATATTACTGTTTGTGCATTTACAATATTCATTGATTTTTGCCATTGAAAAACATGTTTTTCATATACCAGAAATGTTTGAAGCTACTGACTGAATGAAAGGAGCTGGCATGTCACTCTCTTTGAATCTTCTTTATCATGCTAGGATTAACAGGAAAAAGCAAAAAATTTCAGAATTGCACCTTGCAATGTGGAGATATTACTGTTTGTGCATTTACAATATTCATTGATTTTTGCCATTGAAAAACATGTTTTTCATATACCAGAAATGTTTGAAGCTACTGACTGAATGAAAGGAGCTGGCATCTCACTCTCTTTGAATCTTCTTTATCATGCTAGGATTAACAGGAAAAAGCAAAAAATTTCAGAATTGCACCTTGCAATGTGGAGATATTACTGTTTGTGCATTTACAATATTCATTGATTTTTGCCATTGAAAAACGTCCAGAAATGTTTGAAGCTACTGACTGAATGAAAGGAGCTGGCATCTCACTCTCTTTGAATCTTCTTTATCATGCTAGGATTAGCAGGAAAAAGCAAAAAATTTCAGAATTGCACCTTGCAATGTGGAGATATTAATGTTTGTGCATTTAAAATATTCATTGATTTTTGCCATTGAAAAACATGTTTTTCATATACCAGAAATGTTTGAAGCTACTGACTGAATGAAAGGAGCTGGCATCTCACTCTCTTTGAATCTTCTTTATCATGCTAGGATTAACAGGAAAAAGCAAAAAATTTCAGAATTGCACCTTGCAATGTGGAGATATTACTGTTTGTGCATTTACAATATTCATTGATTTTTGCCATTGAAAAACATGTTTTTCATATACCAGAAATGTTTGAAGCTACTGACTGAATGAAAGGAGCTGGCATCTCACTCTCTTTGAATCTTCTTTATCATGCTAGGATTAACAGGAAAAAGCAAAAAATTTCAGAATTGCACCTTGCAATGTGGAGATATTACTGTTTGTGCATTTACAATATTCATTGATTTTTGCCATTGAAAAACGTCCAGAAATGTTTGAAGCTACTGACTGAATGAAAGGAGCTGGCATCTCACTCTCTTTGAATCTTCTTTATCATGCTAGGATTAACAGGAAAAAGC
Organism: Phyllobates terribilis; assembly: GCF_046119375.1. Lineage (NCBI taxonomy): Eukaryota > Metazoa > Chordata > Amphibia > Anura > Dendrobatidae > Phyllobates > Phyllobates terribilis. The sequence goes on along the minus strand of NW_027365278.1, from coordinate 48,118 downwards.
AAAAAATTTCAGAATTGCACCTTGCAATGTGGAGATATTACTGTTTGTGCATTTACAATATTCATTGATTTTTGCCATTGAAAAACGTCCAGAAATGTTTGAAGCTACTGACTGAATGAAAGGAGCTGGCATCTCACTCTCTTTGAATCTTCTTTATCATGCTAGGATTAGCAGGAAAAAGCAAAAAATTTCAGAATTGCACCTTGCAATGTGGAGATATTACTGTTTGTGCATTTACAATATTCATTGATTTTTGCCATTGAAAAACATGTTTTTCATATACCAGAAATGTTTGAAGCTACTGACTGAATGAAAGGAGCTGGCATCTCACTCTCTTTGAATCTTCTTTATCATGCTAGGATTAGCAGGAAAAAGCAAAAAATTTCAGAATTGCACCTTGCAATGTGGAGATATTACTGTTTGTGCATTTACAATATTCATTGATTTTTGCCATTGAAAAACATGTTTTTCATATACCAGAAATGTTTGAAGCTACTGACTGAATGAAAGGAGCTGGCATCTCACTCTCTTTGAATCTTCTTTATCATGCTAGGATTAACAGGAAAAAGCAAAAAATTTCAGAATTGCACCTTGCAATGTGGAGATATTACTGTTTGTGCATTTACAATATTCATTGATTTTTGCCATTGAAAAACGTCCAGAAATGTTTGAAGCTACTGACTGAATGAAAGGAGCTGGCATCTCACTCTCTTTGAATCTTCTTTATCATGCTAGGATTAACAGGAAAAAGCTAAAAATTTCAGAATTGCACCTTGCAATGTGGAGATATTACTGTTTGTGCATTTACAATATTCATTGATTTTTGCCATTGAAAAACATGTCTTTCATATACCAGGAATGTTTGAAGCTACTGACTGAATGAAAGGAGCTGGCATCTCACTCTCTTTGAATCTTCTTTATCAAGCTAGGATTAGCAGGAAAAAGCAAAGAATTTCAGAATTGCACCTTGCAATGTGGAGATATTACTGTTTGTGCATTTACAATATTCATTGATTTTTGCCATTGAAAAACATGTTTTTCATATACCAGAAATGTTTGAAGCTACTGACTGAATGAAAGGAGCTGGCATCTCACTCTCTTTGAATCTTCTTTATCATGCTAAGAGGAGCAGGAAAAAGCAAAAAATTTCAGAATTGCACCTTGCAATGCGGAGAAATTACTGTTTGTGCATTTACAATATTCATTGATTTTTGCCATTGAAAAACGTCCAGAAATGATTGAAGCTACTGACTGAATGAAAGGAGCTGTCATCTCACTCTCTTTGAATCTTCTTTATCATGCTAAGAGGAGCAGGAAAAAGCAAAAAATTTCAGAATTGCACCTTGCAATGCGGAGAAATTACTGTTTGTGCATTTACAATATTCATTGATTTTTGCCATTGAAAAATGTCCAGAAATGATTGAAGCTACTGACTGAATGAAAGGAGCTGGCATCTCACTCTCTTTGAATCTTCTTTATCATGCTAGGATTAGCAGGATAAAGCAAAAAATTTCAGAATTGCACCTTGCAATGTGGAGATATTACTGTTTGTGCATTTACAATATTCATTGATTTTTGACATTGAAAAACATGTTTTTCATATACCAGAAATGTTTGAAGCTACTGACTGAATGAAAGGAGCTGGCATCTCACTCTCTTTGAATCTTCTTTATCATGCTAGGATTAACAGGAAAAAGCAAAAAATTTCAGAATTTCACCTTGCAATGTGGAGATATTACTGTTTGTGCATTTACAATATTCATTGATTTTTGCCATTGAAAAACATGTTTTTCATATACCAGAAATGTTTGAAGCTACTGACTGAATGAAAGGAGCTGGCATCTCACTCTCTTTGAATCTTCTTTATCATGCTAGGATTAACAGGAAAAAGCAAAAAATTTCAGAATTGCACCTTGCAATGTGGAGATATTACTGTTTGTGCATTTACAATATTCATTGATTTTTGCCATTGAAAAACGTCCAGAAATGTTTGAAGCTACTGACTGAATGAAAGGAGCTGGCATCTCACTCTCTTTGAATCTTCTTTATCATGCTAGGATTAGCAGGAAAAAGCAAAAAATTTCAGAATTGCACCTTGCAATGTGGAGATATTACTGTTTGTGCATTTAAAATATTCATTGATTTTTGCCATTGAAAAACATGTTTTTCATATACCAGAAATGTTTGAAGCTACTGACTGAATGAAAGGAGCTGGCATCTCACTCTCTTTGAATCTTCTTTATCATGCTAGGGTTAACAGGAAAAAGCAAAAAATTTCAGAATTGCACCTTGCAATGTGGAGATATTACTGTTTGTGCATTTACAATATTCATTGATTTTTGCCATTGAAAAACATGTTTTTCATATACCAGAAATGTTTGAAGCTACTGACTGAATGAAAGGAGCTGGCATCTCACTCTCTTTGAATCTTCTTTATCATGCTAGGATTAACAGGAAAAAGCAAAAAATTTCAGAATTGCACCTTGCAATGTGGAGATATTACTGTTTGTGCATTTACAATATTCATTGATTTTTGCCATTGAAAAACGTCCAGAAATGTTTGAAGCTACTGACTGAATGAAAGGAGCTGGCATCTCACTCTCTTTGAATCTTCTTTATCATGCTAGGATTAACAGGAAAAAGCAAAAAATTTCAGAATTGCACCTTGCAATGTGGAGATATTACTGTTTGTGCATTTACAATATTCATTGATTTTTGCCATTGAAAAACGTCCAGAAATGTTTGAAGCTACTGACTGAATGAAAGGAGCTGGCATCTCACTCTCTTTGAATCTTCTTTATCATGCTAGGATTAGCAGGAAAAAGCAAAAAATTTCAGAATTGCACCTTGCAATGTGGAGATATTACTGTTTGTGCATTTACAATATTCATTGATTTTTGCCATTGAAAAACACGTTTTTCATATACCAGAAATGTTTGAAGCTACTGACTGAATGAAAGGAGCTGGCATCTCACTCTCTTTGAATCTTCTTTATCATGCTAGGATTAGCAGGAAAAAGCAAAAAATTTCAGAATTGCACCTTGCAATGTGGAGATATTACTGTTTGTGCATTTACAATATTCATTGATTTTTGCCATTGAAAAACATGTTTTTCATATACCAGAAATGTTTGAAGCTACTGACTGAATGAAAGGAGCTGGCATCTCACTCTCTTTGAATCTTCTTTATCATGCTAGGATTAACAGGAAAAAGCAAAAAATTTCAGAATTGCACCTTGCAATGTGGAGATATTACTGTTTGTGCATTTACAATATTCATTGATTTTTGCCATTGAAAAACGTCCAGAAATGTTTGAAGCTACTGACTGAATGAAAGGAGCTGGCATCTCACTCTCTTTGAATCTTCTTTATCATGCTAGGATTAGCAGGAAAAAGCAAAAAATTTCAGAATTGCACCTTGCAATGTGGAGATATTACTGTTTGTGCATTTACAATATTCATTGATTTTTGCCATTGAAAAACATGTTTTTCATATACCAGAAATGTTTGAAGCTACTGACTGAATGAAAGGAGCTGGCATCTCACTCTCTTTGAATCTTCTTTATCATGCTAGGATTAACAGGAAAAAGCAAAAAATTTCAGAATTTCACCTTGCAATGTGGAGATATTACTGTTTGTGCATTTACAATATTCATTGATTTTTGCCATTGAAAAACATGTTTTTCATATACCAGAAATGTTTGAAGCTACTGACTGAATGAAAGGAGCTGGCATCTCACTCTCTTTGAATCTTCTTTATCATGCTAGGATTAACAGGAAAAAGCAAAAAATTTCAGAATTGCACCTTGCAATGTGGAGATATTACTGTTTGTGCATTTACAATATTCATTGATTTTTGCCATTGAAAAACGTCCAGAAATGTTTGAAGCTACTGACTGAATGAAAGGAGCTGGCATCTCACTCTCTTTGAATCTTCTTTATCATGCTAGGATTAGCAGGAAAAAGCAAAAAATTTCAGAATTGCACCTTGCAATGTGGAGATATTACTGTTTGTGCATTTACAATATTCATTGATTTTTGCCATTGAAAAACATGTTTTTCATATACCAGAAATGTTTGAAGCTACTGACTGAATGAAAGGAGCTGGCATCTCACTCTCTTTGAATCTTCTTTATCATGCTAGGATTAGCAGGAAAAAGCAAAAAATTTCAGAATTGCACCTTGCAATGTGGAGATATTACTGTTTGTGCATTTACAATATTCATTGATTTTTGCCATTGAAAAACGTTTTTCATATACCAGAAATGTTTGAAGCTACTGACTGAATGAAAGGAGCTGGCATCTCACTCTCTTTGAATCTTCTTTATCATGCTAGGATTAACAGGAAAAAGCAAAAAATTTCAGAATTGCACCTTGCAATGTGGAGATATTACTGTTTGTGCATTTACAATATTCATTGATTTTTGCCATTGAAAAACATCATGTTATTCATATACCAGAAATGATTGAAGCTACTGACTGAATGAAAGGAGCTGGCATCTCACTCTCTTTGAATCTTCTTTATCATGCTAAGAGGAGCAGGAAAAAGCAAAAAATTTCAGAATTGCACCTTGCAATGCGGAGAAATTACTGTTTGTGCATTTACAATATTCATTGATTTTTGCCATTGAAAAACATCCAGAAATGATTGAAGCTACTGACTGAATGAAAGGAGCTGGCATCTCACTCTCTTTGAATCTTCTTTATCATGCTAAGAGGAGCAGGAAAAAGCAAAAAATTTCAGAATTGCACCTTGCAATGCGGAGAAATTACTGTTTGTGCATTTACAATATTCATTGATTTTTGCCATTGAAAAACGTCCAGAAATGATTGAAGCTACTGACTGAATGAAAGGAGCTGGCATCTCACTCTCTTTGAATCTTCTTTATCATGCTAAGAGGAGCAGGAAAAAGCAAAAAATTTCAGAATTGCAACTTGCAATGCGGAGAAATTACTGTTTGTGCATTTACAATATTCATTGATTTTTGCCATTGAAAAACATCATGTTATTCATATACCAGAAATGATTGAAGCTACTGACTGAATGAAAGGAGCTGGCATCTCACTCTCTTTGAATCTTCTTTACCATGCTAAGAGGAGCAGGAAAAAGCAAAAAATTTCAGAATTGCACCTTGCAATGCGGAGAAATTACTGTTTGTGCATTTACAATATTCATTGATTTTTGCCATTGAAAAACGTCCAGAAATGATTGAAGCTACTGACTGAATGAAAGGAGCTGGCATCTCACTCTCTTTGAATCTTCTTTATCATGCTAAGAGGAGCAGGAAAAAGCAAAAAATTTCAGAATTGCACCTTGCAATGCGGAGAAATTACTGTTTGTGCATTTACAATATTCATTGATTTTTGCCATTGAAAAACGTCCAGAAATGATTGAAGCTACTGACTGAATGAAAGGAGCTGGCATCTCACTCTCTTTGAATCTTCTTTATCATGCTAAGAGGAGCAGGAAAAAGCAAAAAATTTCAGAATTGCACCTTGCAATGCGGAGAAATTACTGTTTGTGCATTTACAATATTCATTGATTTTTGCCATTGAAAAACATCATGTTATTCATATCCCAGAAATGTTTGAAGCTACTGACTGAATGAAAGAAGCTGGCAACTCACTCTCTTTGAATCTTCTTTATCATGCTAAGAGGAGCAGGAAAAAGCAAAAAATTTCAGAATTGCACCTTGCAATGCGGAGAAATTACTGTTTGTGCATTTACAATATTCATTGATTTTTGCAATTGAAAAACGTCCTGAAATGATTGAAGCTACTGACTGAATGAAAGGAGCTGGCATCTCACTCTCTTTGAATCTTCTTTATCATGTTAAGAGGAGCAGGAAAAAGCAAAAAATTTCAGAATTGCACCTTGCAATGCGGAGAAATTACTGTTTGTGCATTTACAATATTCATTGATTTTTGCCATTGAAAAACGTCCAGAAATGATTGAAGCTACTGACTGAATGAAAGGAGCTGTTATCTCACTCTCTTTGAATCTTGTTTATCATGCTAAGAGGAGCAGGAAAAAGCAAAAAATTTCAGAATTGCACCTTGCAATGCGGAGAAATTACTGTTTGTGCATTTACAATATTCATTGATTTTTGCCATTGAAAAACATCATGTTATTCATATACCAGAAATGATTGAAGCTACTGACTGAATGAAAGGAGCTGGCATCTCACACTCTTTGAATCTTTTTTATCATGCTAAGAGGAGCAGGAAAAAGTAAAAAATTTCAGAATTGCACCTTGCAATGCGGAGAAATTACTGTTTGTGCATTTACAATATTCAATGATTTTTGCCATTGAAAAACGTCCAGAAATGATTGAAGCTACTGACTGAACGAAAGGAGCTGGCATCTCACTCTCTTTGAATCTTCTTTATCATGCTAAGAGGAGCAGGAAAAAGCAAAAAATTTCAGAATTGCACCTTGCAATGCGGAGAAATTACTGTTTGTGCATTTACAATATTCATTGATTTTTGCCATTGAAAAACATCATGTTATTCATATACCAGAAATGTTTGAAGCTACTGACTGAATGAAAGGAGCTGGCATCTCACTCTCTTTGAATCTTCTTCATAATGCTAAGAGGAGCAGGAAAAAGCAAAAAATTTCAGAATTGCACCTTGCAATGCGGAGAAATTACTGTTTGTGCATTTACAATATTCATTGATTTTTGCCATTGAAAAACGTCCAGAAATGATTGAAGCTACTGACTGAATGAAAGGAGCTGGCATCTCACTCTCTTTGAATCTTCTTTATCATGCTAAGAGGAGCAGGAAAAAGCAAAAAATTTCAGAATTGCACCTTGCAATGCGGAGAAATTACTGTTTGTGCATTTACAATATTCATTGATTTTTGCCATTGAAAAACATCATGTTATTCATATACCAGAAATGTTTGAAGCTACTGACTGAATGAAAGGAGCTGGCATCTCACTCTCTTTGAATCTTCTTTATCATGCTAAGAGGAGCAGGAAAAAGCAAAAAATTTCAGAATTGCACCTTGCAATGCGGATAAATTACTGTTTGTGCATTTACAATATTCATTGATTTTTGCCATTGAAAAATGTCCAGAAATGATTGAAGCTACTGACTGAATGAAAGGAGCTGGCATCTCACTCTCTTTGAATCTTGTTTATCATGCTAAGAGGAGCAGGAAAAAGCAAAAAATTTCAGAATTGCACCTTGCAATGCGGAGAAATTACTGTTTGTGCATTTACAATATTCATTGATTTTTGCCATTGAAAAACGTCCAGAAATTATTGAAGCTACTGACTGAATGAAAGGAGCTGGCATCTCACTCTCTTTGAAACTTCTTTATCATGCTAAGAGGAGCAGGAAAAAGCAAAAATTTTCAGAATTGCACCTTGCAATGCGGAGAAATTACTGTTTGTGCATTTACAATATTCATTGATTTTTGCCATTGAAAAACGTCCAGAAATGATTGAAGCTACTGACTGAATGAAAGGAGCTGGCATCTCACTCTCTTTGAATCTTCTTTATCATGCTAAGAGGAGCAGGAAAAAGCAAAAAATTTCAGAATTGCACCTTGCAATGCGGAGAAATTACTGTTTGTGCATTTACAATATTCATTGATTTTTGCCATTGAAAAACATCATGTTATTCATATACCAGAAATGTTTGAAGCTACTGACTGAATGAAAGGAGCTGGCATCTCACTCTCTTTGAATCTTCTTCATAATGCTAAGAGGAGCAGGAAAAAGCAAAAAATTTCAGAATTGCACCTTGCAATGCGGAGAAATTACTGTTTGTGCATTTACAATATTCATTGATTTTTGCCATTGAAAAACGTCCAGAAATGATTGAAGCTACTGACTGAATGAAAGGAGCTGGCATCTCACTCTCTTTGAATCTTCTTTATCATGCTAAGAGGAGCAGGAAAAAGCAAAAAATTTCAGAATTGCACCTTGCAATGCGGAGAAATTACTGTTTGTGCATTTACAATATTCATTGATTTTTGCCATTGAAAAACATCATGTTATTCATATACCAGAAATGTTTGAAGCTACTGACTGAATGAAAGGAGCTGGCATCTCACTCTCTTTGAATCTTCTTTATCATGCTAAGAGGAGCAGGAAAAAGCAAAAAATTTCAGAATTGCACCTTGCAATGCGGATAAATTACTGTTTGTGCATTTACAATATTCATTGATTTTTGCCATTGAAAAATGTCCAGAAATGATTGAAGCTACTGACTGAATGAAAGGAGCTGGCATCTCACTCTCTTTGAATCTTGTTTATCATGCTAAGAGGAGCAGGAAAAAGCAAAAAATTTCAGAATTGCACCTTGCAATGCGGAGAAATTACTGTTTGTGCATTTACAATATTCATTGATTTTTGCCATTGAAAAACGTCCAGAAATTATTGAAGCTACTGACTGAATGAAAGGAGCTGGCATCTCACTCTCTTTGAAACTTCTTTATCATGCTAAGAGGAGCAGGAAAAAGCAAAAATTTTCAGAATTGCACCTTGCAATGCGGAGAAATTACTGTTTGTGCATTTACAATATTCATTGATTTTTGCCATTGAAAAACGTCCAGAAATGATTGAAGCTACTGACTGAATGAAAGGAGCTGGCATCTCACTCTCTTTGAATCTTCTTTATCATGCTAAGAGGAGCAGGAAAAAGCAAAAAATTTCAGAATTGCACCTTGCAATGCGGAGAAATTACTGTTTGTGCATTTACAATATTCATTGATTTTTGCCATTGAAAAACATCATGTTATTCATATACCAGAAATGTTTGAAGCTACTGACTGAATGAAAGGAGCTGGCATCTCACTCTCTTTGAATCTTCTTTATCATGCTAAGAGGAGCAGGAAAAAGCAAAAAATTTCAGAATTGCACCTTGCAATGCGGAGAAATTACTGTTTGTGCATTTACAATATTCATTGATTTTTGCCATTGAAAAACATCATGTTATTCATATACCAGAAATGATTGAAGCTACTGACTGAATGAAAGGAGCTGGCATCTCACTCTCTTTGAATCTTCTTTATCATGCTAAGAGGAGCAGGATAAAGCAAAAAATTTCAGACTTGCACCTTGCAATGCGGAGAAATTACTGTTTGTGCATTTACAATATTCATTGATTTTTGCCATTGAAAAACATCATGTTATTCATATACCAGAAATGTTTGAAGCTACTGATTGAATGAAAGGAGCTGGCATCTCACTCTCTTTGAATCTTCTTTATCATGCTAAGAGGAGCAGGAAAAAGCAAAAAATTTCAGACTTGCACCTTGCAATGCGGAGAAATTACTGTTTGTGCATTTACAATATTCATTGATTTTTGCCATTGAAAAACATCATGTTATTCATATACCAGAAATGATTGAAGCTACTGACTGAATGAAAGGAGCTGGCATCTCACACTCTTTGAATCTTTTTTATCATGCTAAGAGGAGCAGGAAAAAGTAAAAAATTTCAGAATTGCACCTTGCAATGCGGAGAAATTACTGTTTGTGCATTTACAATATTCAATGATTTTTGCCATTGAAAAACGTCCAGAAATGATTGAAGCTACTGACTGAACGAAAGGAGCTGGCATCTCACTCTCTTTGAATCTTCTTTATCATGCTAAGAGGAGCAGGAAAAAGCAAAAAATTTCAGAATTGCACCTTGCAATGCGGAGAAATTACTGTTTGTGCATTTACAATATTCATTGATTTTTGCCATTGAAAAACATCATGTTATTCATATACCAGAAATGTTTGAAGCTACTGACTGAATGAAAGGAGCTGGCATCTCACTCTCTTTGAATCTTCTTCATAATGCTAAGAGGAGCAGGAAAAAGCAAAAAATTTCAGAATTGCACCTTGCAATGCGGAGAAATTACTGTTTGTGCATTTACAATATTCATTGATTTTTGCCATTGAAAAACGTCCAGAAATGATTTAAGCTACTGACTGAATGAAAGGAGCTGGCATCTCACTCTCTTTGAATCTTCTTTATCATGCTAAGAGGAGCAGGAAAAAGCAAAAAATTTCAGAATTGCACCTTGCAATGCGGAGAAATTACTGTTTGTGCATTTACAATATTCATTGATTTTTGCCATTGAAAAACATCATGTTATTCATATACCAGAAATGTTTGAAGCTACTGACTGAATGAAAGGAGCTGGCATCTCACTCTCTTTGAATCTTCTTCATAATGCTAAGAGGAGCAGGAAAAAGCAAAAAATTTCAGAATTGCACCTTGCAATGCGGAGAAATTACTGTTTGTGCATTTACAATATTCATTGATTTTTGCCATTGAAAAACGTCCAGAAATGATTGAAGCTACTGACTGAATGAAAGGAGCTGGCATCTCACTCTCTTTGAATCTTCTTTATCATGCTAAGAGGAGCAGGAAAAAGCAAAAAATTTCAGAATTGCACCTTGCAATGCGGAGAAATTACTGTTTGTGCATTTACAATATTCATTGATTTTTGCCATTGAAAAACATCATGTTATTCATATACCAGAAATGTTTGAAGCTACTGACTGAATGAAAGGAGCTGGCATCTCACTCTCTTTGAATCTTCTTTATCATGCTAAGAGGAGCAGGAAAAAGCAAAAAATTTCAGAATTGCACCTTGCAATGCGGATAAATTACTGTTTGTGCATTTACAATATTCATTGATTTTTGCCATTGAAAAATGTCCAGAAATGATTGAAGCTACTGACTGAATGAAAGGAGCTGGCATCTCACTCTCTTTGAATCTTGTTTATCATGCTAAGAGGAGCAGGAAAAAGCAAAAAATTTCAGAATTGCACCTTGCAATGCGGAGAAATTACTGTTTGTGCATTTACAATATTCATTGATTTTTGCCATTGAAAAACGTCCAGAAATTATTGAAGCTACTGACTGAATGAAAGGAGCTGGCATCTCACTCTCTTTGAAACTTCTTTATCATGCTAAGAGGAGCAGGAAAAAGCAAAAATTTTCAGAATTGCACCTTGCAATGCGGAGAAATTACTGTTTGTGCATTTACAATATTCATTGATTTTTGCCATTGAAAAACGTCCAGAAATGATTGAAGCTACTGACTGAATGAAAGGAGCTGGCATCTCACTCTCTTTGAATCTTCTTTATCATGCTAAGAGGAGCAGGAAAAAGCAAAAAATTTCAGAATTGCACCTTGCAATGCGGAGAAATTACTGTTTGTGCATTTACAATATTCATTGATTTTTGCCATTGAAAAACATCATGTTATTCATATACCAGAAATGTTTGAAGCTATTGACTGAATGAAAGGAGCTGGCATCTCACTCTCTTTGAATCTTCTTTATCATGCTAAGAGGAGCAGGAAAAAGCAAAAAATTTCAGAATTGCACCTTGCAATGCGGAGAAATTACTGTTTGTGCATTTACAATATTCATTGATTTTTGCCATTGAAAAACATCATGTTATTCATATACCAGAAATGATTGAAGCTACTGACTGAATGAAAGGAGCTGGCATCTCACTCTCTTTGAATCTTCTTTATCATGCTAAGAGGAGCAGGATAAAGCAAAAAATTTCAGACTTGCACCTTGCAATGCGGAGAAATTACTGTTTGTGCATTTACAATATTCATTGATTTTTGCCATTGAAAAACATCATGTTATTCATATACCAGAAATGTTTGAAGCTACTGATTGAATGAAAGGAGCTGGCATCTCACTCTCTTTGAATCTTCTTTATCATGCTAAGAGGAGCAGGAAAAAGCAAAAAATTTCAGACTTGCACCTTGCAATGCGGAGAAATTACTGTTTGTGCATTTACAATATTCATTGATTTTTGCCATTGAAAAACATCATGTTATTCATATACCAGAAATGTTTGAAGCTACTGACTGAATGAAAGGAGCTGGCATCTCACTCTCTTTGAATCTTCTTTATCATGCTAAGAGGAGCAGGAAAAAGCAAAAAATTTCAGAATTGCACCTTGCAATGCGGAGAAATTACTGTTTGTGCATTTACAATATTCATTGATTTTTGCCATTGAAAAACGTCCAGAAATGATTGAAGCTACTGACTGAATGAAAGGAGCTGGAATCTCACTCTCTTTGAATCTTCTTTATCATGCTAAGAGGAGCAGGAAAAAGCAAAAAATTTCAGAATTGCACCTTGCAATGCGGAGAAATTACAGTTTGTGCATTTACAATATTCATTGATTTTTGCCATTGAAAAACATCCAGAAATGATTGAAGCTACTGACTGAATGAAAGGAGCTGGCATCTCACTCTCTTTGAATCTTCTTTATCATGCTAAGAGGAGCAGGAAAAAGCAAAAAATTTCAGAATTGCACCTTGCAATGCGGAGAAATTACTGTTTGTGCATTTACAATATTCATTGATTTTTGCCATTGAAAAACATGTTATTCATATACCAGAAATGTTTGAAGCTCCTGACTGAATGAAAGGAGCTGGCACCTCACTCTCTTTGAATCTTCTTTATCATGCTAAGAGGAGCAGGAAAAAGCAAAAAATTTCAGAATTGCACCTTGCAATGCGGAGAAATTACTGTTTGTGCATTTACAATATTCATTGATTTTTGCCATTGAAAAACGTCCAGAAATGATTGAAGCTACTGACTGAATGAAAGGAGCTGGCATCTCACTCTCTTTGAATCTTCTTTATCATGCTAAGAGGAGCAGGAAAAAGCAAAAAATTTCAGAATTGCACCTTGCAATGCGGAGAAATTACTGTTTGTGCATTTACAATATTCATTGATTTTTGCCATTGAAAAATGTCCAGAAATGATTGAAGCTACTGACTGAATGAAAGGAGCTGGCATCTCACTCTCTTTGAATCTTCTTTATCATGCTAAGAGGAGCAGGAAAAAGCAAAAAATTTCAGAATTGCGCCTTGCAATGCGGAGAAATTACTGTTTGTGCATTTACAAAATTCATTGATTTTTGCCATTGAAAAACATCATGTTATTCATATACCAGAAATGATTGAAGCTACTGACTGAAGGAAAGGAGCTGGCATCTCACTCTCTTTGAATCTTCTTTATCATGCTAAGAGGAGCAGGAAAAAGCAAAAAATTTCAGAATTGCACCTTGCAATGCGGAGAAATTACTGTTTGTGCATTTACAATATTCATTGATTTTTGCCATTGAAAAACGTCCAGAAATGATTGAAGCTACTGACTGAATGAAAGGAGCTGGCATCTCACTCTCTTTGAATCTTCTTTATCATGCTAAGAGGAGCAGGAAAAAGTAAAAAATTTCAGAATTGCACCTTGCAATGCGGAGAAATTACTGTTTGTGCATTTACAATATTCAATGATTTTTGCCATTGAAAAACGTCCAGAAATGATTGAAGCTACTGACTGAATGAAAGGAGCTGGCATCTCACTCTCTTTGAATCTTGTTTATCATGCTAAGAGGAGCAGGAAAAAGCAAAAAATTTCAGAATTGCACCTTGCAATGTGGAGAAATTACTGTTTGTGCATTTACAATATTCATTGATTTTTGCCATTGAAAAACGTCCAGAAATGATTGAAGCTACTGACTGAATGAAAGGAGCTGGCATCTCACTCTCTTTGAATCTTCTTTATCATGCTAAGAGGAGCAGGAAAAAGCAAAAAATTTCAGAATTGCACCTTGCAATGCGGAGAAATTACTGTTTGTGCATTTACAATATTCATTGATTTTTGCTATTGAAAAACATCATGTTATTCATATACCAGAAATGATTGAAGCTACTGACTGAATGAAAGGAGCTGGCATCTCACTCTCTTTGAATCTTCTTTATCATGCATTTATAATATTCATTGATTTTTGCCATTGAAAAACATCATGTTATTCATATACCAGAAATGTTTGAAGCTACTGACTGAATGAAAGGAGCTGGCATCTCACTCTCTTTGAATCTTCTTTATCATGCTAAGAGGAGCAGGAAAAAGCAAAAAATTTCAGAATTGCACCTTGCAATGCGGATAAATTACTGTTTGTGCATTTACAATATTCATTGATTTTTGCCATTGAAAAATGTCCAGAAATGATTGAAGCTACTGACTGAATGAAAGGAGCTGGCATCTCACTCTCTTTGAATCTTGTTTATCATGCTAAGAGGAGCAGGAAAAAGCAAAAAATTTCAGAATTGCACCTTGCAATGCGGAGAAATTACTGTTTGTGCATTTACAATATTCATTGATTTTTGCCATTGAAAAACGTCCAGAAATTATTGAAGCTACTGACTGAATGAAAGGAGCTGGCATCTCACTCTCTTTGAAACTTCTTTATCATGCTAAGAGGAGCAGGAAAAAGCAAAAATTTTCAGAATTGCACCTTGCAATGCGGAGAAATTACTGTTTGTGCATTTACAATATTCATTGATTTTTGCCATTGAAAAACGTCCAGAAATGATTGAAGCTACTGACTGAATGAAAGGAGCTGGCATCTCACTCTCTTTGAATCTTCTTTATCATGCTAAGAGGAGCAGGAAAAAGCAAAAAATTTCAGAATTGCACCTTGCAATGCGGAGAAATTACTGTTTGTGCATTTACAATATTCATTGATTTTTGCCATTGAAAAACATCATGTTATTCATATACCAGAAATGTTTGAAGCTACTGACTGAATGAAAGGAGCTGGCATCTCACTCTCTTTGAATCTTCTTTATCATGCTAAGAGGAGCAGGAAAAAGCAAAAAATTCAAGAATTGCACCTTGCAATGCGGAGAAATTACTGTTTGTGCATTTACAATATTCATTGATTTTTGCCATTGAAAAACATCATGTTATTCATATACCAGAAATGATTGAAGCTACTGACTGAATGAAAGGAGCTGGCATCTCACTCTCTTTGAATCTTCTTTATCATGCTAAGAGGAGCAGGATAAAGCAAAAAATTTCAGACTTGCACCTTGCAATGCGGAGAAATTACTGTTTGTGCATTTACAATATTCATTGATTTTTGCCATTGAAAAACATCATGTTATTCATATACCAGAAATGTTTGAAGCTACTGATTGAATGAAAGGAGCTGGCATCTCACTCTCTTTGAATCTTCTTTATCATGCTAAGAGGAGCAGGAAAAAGCAAAAAATTTCAGACTTGCACCTTGCAATGCGGAGAAATTACTGTTTGTGCATTTACAATATTCATTGATTTTTGCCATTGAAAAACATCATGTTATTCATATACCAGAAATGTTTGAAGCTACTGACTGAATGAAAGGAGCTGGCATCTCACTCTCTTTGAATCTTCTTTATCATGCTAAGAGGAGCAGGAAAAAGCAAAAAATTTCAGAATTGCACCTTGCAATGCGGAGAAATTACTGTTTGTGCATTTACAATATTCATTGATTTTTGCCATTGAAAAACGTCCAGAAATGATTGAAGCTACTGACTGAATGAAAGGAGCTGGAATCTCACTCTCTTTGAATCTTCTTTATCATGCTAAGAGGAGCAGGAAAAAGCAAAAAATTTCAGAATTGCACCTTGCAATGCGGAGAAATTACAGTTTGTGCATTTACAATATTCATTGATTTTTGCCATTGAAAAACATCCAGAAATGATTGAAGCTACTGACTGAATGAAAGGAGCTGGCATCTCACTCTCTTTGAATCTTCTTTATCATGCTAAGAGGAGCAGGAAAAAGCAAAAAATTTCAGAATTGCACCTTGCAATGCGGAGAAATTACTGTTTGTGCATTTACAATATTCATTGATTTTTGCCATTGAAAAACGTCCAGAAATGATTGAAGCTACTGACTGAATGAAAGGAGCTGGCATCTCACTCTCTTTGAATCTTCTTTATCATGCTAAGAGGAGCAGGAAAAAGCAAAAAATTTCAGAATTGCACCTTGCAATGCGGAGAAATTACTGTTTGTGCATTTACAATATTCATTGATTTTTGCCATTGAAAAATGTCCAGAAATGATTGAAGCTACTGACTGAATGAAAGGAGCTGGTATCTCACTCTCTTTGAATCTTCTTTATCATGCTAAGAGGAGCAGGAAAAAGCAAAAAATTTCAGAATTGCGCCTTGCAATGCGGAGAAATTACTGTTTGTGCATTTACAAAATTCATTGATTTTTGCCATTGAAAAACATCATGTTATTCATATACCAGAAATGATTGAAGCTACTGACTGAAGGAAAGGAGCTGGCATCTCACTCTCTTTGAATCTTCTTTATCATGCTAAGAGGAGCAGGAAAAAGCAAAAAATTTCAGAATTGCACCTTGCAATGCGGAGAAATTACTGTTTGTGCATTTACAATATTCATTGATTTTTGCCATTGAAAAACGTCCAGAAATGATTGAAGCTACTGACTGAATGAAAGGAGCTGGCATCTCACTCTCTTTGAATCTTCTTTATCATGCTAAGAGGAGCAGGAAAAAGTAAAAAATTTCAGAATTGCACCTTGCAATGCGGAGAAATTACTGTTTGTGCATTTACAATATTCAATGATTTTTGCCATTGAAAAACGTCCAGAAATGATTGAAGCTACTGACTGAATGAAAGGAGCTGGCATCTCACTCTCTTTGAATCTTGTTTATCATGCTAAGAGGAGCAGGAAAAAGCAAAAAATTTCAGAATTGCACCTTGCAATGTGGAGAAATTACTGTTTGTGCATTTACAATATTCATTGATTTTTGCCATTGAAAAACGTCCAGAAATGATTGAAGCTACTGACTGAATGAAAGGAGCTGGCATCTCACTCTCTTTGAATCTTCTTTATCATGCTAAGAGGAGCAGGAAAAAGCAAAAAATTTCAGAATTGCACCTTGCAATGCGGAGAAATTACTGTTTGTGCATTTACAATATTCATTGATTTTTGCTATTGAAAAACATCATGTTATTCATATACCAGAAATGATTGAAGCTACTGACTGAATGAAAGGAGCTGGCATCTCACTCTCTTTGAATCTTCTTTATCATGCATTTATAATATTCAATGATTTTTGCCATTGAAAAACGTCCAGAAATGATTGAAGCTACTGACTGAACGAAAGGAGCTGGCATCTCACTCTCTTTGAATCTTCTTTATCATGCTAAGAGGAGCAGGAAAAAGCAAAAAATTTCAGAATTGCACCTTGCAATGCGGAGAAATTACTGTTTGTGCATTTACAATATTCATTGATTTTTGCCATTGAAAAACATCCAGAAATGATTGAAGCTACTGACTGAATGAAAGGAGCTGGCATCTCACTCTCTTTGAATCTTCTTTATCATGCTAAGAGGAGCAGGAAAAAGCAAAAAATTTCAGAATTGCACCTTGCAATGCGGAGAAATTATTGTTTGTGCATTTACAATATTCATTGATTTTTGCCATTGAAAAACATCATGTTATTCATATACCAGAAATGTTTGAAGCTACTGACTGAATGAAAGGAGCTGACATCTCACTCTCTTTGAATCTTCTTTATCATGCTAAGAGGAGCAGGAAAAAGCAAAAAATTTCAGAATTGCACCTTGCAATGCGGAGAAATTACTGTTTGTGCATTTACAATATTCATTGATTTTTGCCATTGAAAAACATCATGTTATTCATATACCAGAAATGTTTGAAGCTACTGACTGAATGAAAGGAGCTGACATCTCACTCTCTTTGAATCTTCTTTATCATGCTAAGAGGAGCAGGAAAAAGCAAAAAATTTCAGAATTGCACCTTGCAATGCGGAGAAATTACTGTTTGTGCATTTACAATATTCATTGATTTTTGCCATTGAAAAACATCATGTTATTCATGTACCAGAAATGTTTGAAGCTACTGACTGAATGAAAGGAGCTGACATCTCACTCTCTTTGAATCTTCTTTATCATGCTAAGAGGAGCAGGAAAAAGCAAAAAATTTCAGAATTGCACCTTGCAATGCGGAGAAATTACTGTTTGTGCATTTACAATATTCATTGATTTTTGCCATTGAAAAACGTCCAGAAATGATTGAAGCTACTGACTGAATGAAAGGAGCTGGCATCTCACTCTCTTTGAATCTTCTTTATCATGCTAAGAGGAGCAGGAAAAAGCAAAAAATTTCAGAATTGCACCTTGCAATGCGGAGAAATTACTGTTTGTGCATTTACAATATTCATTGATTTTTGCCATTGAAAAACATGTTATTCATATACCAGAAATGTTTGAAGCTACTGACTGAATGAAAGGAGCTGGCACCTCACTCTCTTTGAATCTTCTTTATCATGCTAAGAGGAGCGGGAAAAAGCAAAAAATTTCAGAATTGCACCTTGCAATGCGGAGAAATTACTGTTTGTGCATTTACAATATTCATTGATTTTTGCCATTGAAAAACGTCCAGAAATGATTGAAGGTACTGACTGAATGAAAGGAGCTGGCATCTCACTCTCTTTGAATCTTCTTTATCATGCTAAGAGGAGCAGGAAAAAGCAAAAAATTTCAGAATTGCACCTTGCAATGCGGAGAAATTACTGTTTGTGCATTTACAATATTCATTGGTTTTTGCCATTGAAAAACGTCCAGAAATGATTGAAGCTACTGACTGAATGAAAGGAGCTGGCATCTCACTCTCTTTGAATCTTCTTTATCATGCTAAGAGGAGCAGGAAAAAGCAAAAAATTTCAGAATTGCACCTTGCAATGCGGAGAAATTACAGTTTGTGCATTTACAATATTCATTGATTTTTGCCATTGAAAAACATCCAGAAATGATTGAAGCTACTGACTGAATGAAAGGAGCTGGCATCTCACTCTCTTTGAATCTTCTTTATCATGCTAAGAGGAGCAGGAAAAAGCAAAAAATTTCAGAATTGCACCTTGCAATGCGGAGAAATTATTGTTTGTGCATTTACAATATTCATTGATTTTTGCCATTGAAAAGCATCATGTTATTCATATACCAGAAATGTTTGAAGCTACTGACTGAATGAAAGGAGCTGACATCTCACTCTCTTTGAATCTTCTTTATCATGCTAAGAGGAGCAGGAAAAAGCAAAAAATTTCAGAATTGCACCTTGCAATGCGGAGAAATTACTGTTTGTGCATTTACAATATTCATTGATTTTTGCCATTGAAAAACATCATGTTATTCATATACCAGAAATGTTTGAAGCTACTGACTGAATGAAAGGAGCTGACATCTCACTCTCTTTGAATCTTCTTTATCATGCTAAGAGGAGCAGGAAAAAGCAAAAAATTTCAGAATTGCACCTTGCAATGCGGAGAAATTACTGTTTGTGCATTTACAATATTCATTGATTTTTGCCATTGAAAAACATCATGTTATTCATGTACCAGAAATGTTTGAAGCTACTGACTGAATGAAAGGAGCTGACATCTCACTCTCTTTGAATCTTCTTTATCATGCTAAGAGGAGCAGGAAAAAGCAAAAAATTTCAGAATTGCACCTTGCAATGCGGAGAAATTACTGTTTGTGCATTTACAATATTCATTGATTTTTGCCATTGAAAAACGTCCAGAAATGATTGAAGCTACTGACTGAATGAAAGGAGCTGGCATCTCACTCTCTTTGAATCTTCTTTATCATGCTAAGAGGAGCAGGAAAAAGCAAAAAATTTCAGAATTGCACCTTGCAATGCGGAGAAATTACTGTTTGTGCATTTACAATATTCATTGATTTTTGCCATTGAAAAACATGTTATTCATATACCAGAAATGTTTGAAGCTACTGACTGAATGAAAGGAGCTGGCACCTCACTCTCTTTGAATCTTCTTTATCATGCTAAGAGGAGCGGGAAAAAGCAAAAAATTTCAGAATTGCACCTTGCAATGCGGAGAAATTACTGTTTGTGCATTTACAATATTCATTGATTTTTGCCATTGAAAAACGTCCAGAAATGATTGAAGGTACTGACTGAATGAAAGGAGCTGGCATCTCACTCTCTTTGAATCTTCTTTATCATGCTAAGAGGAGCAGGAAAAAGCAAAAAATTTCAGAATTGCACCTTGCAATGCGGAGAAATTACTGTTTGTGCATTTACAATATTCATTGGTTTTTGCCATTGAAAAACGTCCAGAAATGATTGAAGCTACTGACTGAATGAAAGGAGCTGGCATCTCACTCTCTTTGAATCTTCTTTATCATGCTAAGAGGAGCAGGAAAAAGCAAAAAATTTCAGAATTGCACCTTGCAATGCGGAGAAATTACTGTTTGTGCATTTACAATATTCATTGATTTTTGCCATTGAAAAACATCATGTTATTCATGTACCAGAAATGTTTGAAGCTACTGACTGAATGAAAGGAGCTGACATCTCACTCTCTTTGAATCTTCTTTATCATGCTAAGAGGAGCAGGAAAAAGCAAAAAATTTCAGAATTGCACCTTGCAATGCGGAGAAATTACTGTTTGTGCATTTACAATATTCATTGATTTTTGCCATTGAAAAACGTCCAGAAATGATTGAAGCTACTGACTGAATGAAAGGAGCTGGCATCTCACTCTCTTTGAATCTTCTTTATCATGCTAAGAGGAGCAGGAAAAAGCAAAAAATTTCAGAATTGCACCTTGCAATGCGGAGAAATTACTGTTTGTGCATTTACAATATTCATTGATTTTTGCCATTGAAAAACATGTTATTCATATACCAGAAATGTTTGAAGCTACTGACTGAATGAAAGGAGCTGGCACCTCACTCTCTTTGAATCTTCTTTATCATGCTAAGAGGAGCGGGAAAAAGCAAAAAATTTCAGAATTGCACCTTGCAATGCGGAGAAATTACTGTTTGTGCATTTACAATATTCATTGATTTTTGCCATTGAAAAACGTCCAGAAATGATTGAAGGTACTGACTGAATGAAAGGAGCTGGCATCTCACTCTCTTTGAATCTTCTTTATCATGCTAAGAGGAGCAGGAAAAAGCAAAAAATTTCAGAATTGCACCTTGCAATGCGGAGAAATTACTGTTTGTGCATTTACAATATTCATTGGTTTTTGCCATTGAAAAACGTCCAGAAATGATTGAAGCTACTGACTGAATGAAAGGAGCTGGCATCTCACTCTCTTTGAATCTTCTTTATCATGCTAAGAGGAGCAGGAAAAAGCAAAAAATTTCAGAATTGCACCTTGCAATGCGGAGAAATTACAGTTTGTGCATTTACAATATTCATTGATTTTTGCCATTGAAAAACATCCAGAAATGATTGAAGCTACTGACTGAATGAAAGGAGCTGGCATCTCACTCTCTTTGAATCTTCTTTATCATGCTAAGAGGAGCAGGAAAAAGCAAAAAATTTCAGAATTGCACCTTGCAATGCGGAGAAATTATTGTTTGTGCATTTACAATATTCATTGATTTTTGCCATTGAAAAGCATCATGTTATTCATATACCAGAAATGTTTGAAGCTACTGACTGAATGAAAGGAGCTGACATCTCACTCTCTTTGAATCTTCTTTATCATGCTAAGAGGAGCAGGAAAAAGCAAAAAATTTCAGAATTGCACCTTGCAATGCGGAGAAATTACTGTTTGTGCATTTACAATATTCATTGATTTTTGCCATTGAAAAACATCATGTTATTCATATACCAGAAATGTTTGAAGCTACTGACTGAATGAAAGGAGCTGACATCTCACTCTCTTTGAATCTTCTTTATCATGCTAAGAGGAGCAGGAAAAAGCAAAAAATTTCAGAATTGCACCTTGCAATGCGGAGAAATTACTGTTTGTGCATTTACAATATTCATTGATTTTTGCCATTGAAAAACATCATGTTATTCATGTACCAGAAATGTTTGAAGCTACTGACTGAATGAAAGGAGCTGACATCTCACTCTCTTTGAATCTTCTTTATCATGCTAAGAGGAGCAGGAAAAAGCAAAAAATTTCAGAATTGCACCTTGCAATGCGGAGAAATTACTGTTTGTGCATTTACAATATTCATTGATTTTTGCCATTGAAAAACGTCCAGAAATGATTGAAGCTACTGACTGAATGAAAGGAGCTGGCATCTCACTCTCTTTGAATCTTCTTTATCATGCTAAGAGGAGCAGGAAAAAGCAAAAAATTTCAGAATTGCACCTTGCAATGCGGAGAAATTACTGTTTGTGCATTTACAATATTCATTGATTTTTGCCATTGAAAAACATGTTATTCATATACCAGAAATGTTTGAAGCTACTGACTGAATGAAAGGAGCTGGCACCTCACTCTCTTTGAATCTTCTTTATCATGCTAAGAGGAGCGGGAAAAAGCAAAAAATTTCAGAATTGCACCTTGCAATGCGGAGAAATTACTGTTTGTGCATTTACAATATTCATTGATTTTTGCCATTGAAAAACGTCCAGAAATGATTGAAGGTACTGACTGAATGAAAGGAGCTGGCATCTCACTCTCTTTGAATCTTCTTTATCATGCTAAGAGGAGCAGGAAAAAGCAAAAAATTTCAGAATTGCACCTTGCAATGCGGAGAAATTACTGTTTGTGCATTTACAATATTCATTGGTTTTTGCCATTGAAAAACGTCCAGAAATGATTGAAGCTACTGACTGAATGAAAGGAGCTGGCATCTCACTCTCTTTGAATCTTCTTTATCATGCTAAGAGGAGCAGGAAAAAGCAAAAAATTTCAGAATTGCACCTTGCAATGCGGAGAAATTACAGTTTGTGCATTTACAATATTCATTGATTTTTGCCATTGAAAAACATCCAGAAATGATTGAAGCTACTGACTGAATGAAAGGAGCTGGCATCTCACTCTCTTTGAATCTTCTTTATCATGCTAAGAGGAGCAGGAAAAAGCAAAAAATTTCAGAATTGCACCTTGCAATGCGGAGAAATTACTGTTTGTGCATTTACAATATTCATTGATTTTTGCCATTGAAAAACATCATGTTATTCATATACCAGAAATGTTTGAAGCTACTGACTGAATGAAAGGAGCTGGCATCTCACTCTCTTTGAATCTTCTTTATCATGCTAAGAGGAGCAGGAAAAAGCAAAAAATTTCAGAATTGCACCTTGCAATGTGGAGAAATTACTGTTTGTGCATTTACAATATTCATTGATTTTTACCATTGAAAAACGTCCAGAAATGATTGAAGCTACTGACTGAATGAAAGTAGCTGGCATCTCACTCTCTTTGAATCTTCTTTATCATGCTAAGAGGAGCAGGAAAAAGCAAAAAATTTCAGACTTGCACCTTGCAATGCGGAGAAATTACTGTTTGTGCATTTACAATATTCATTGATTTTTGCCATTGAAAAACATCATGTTATTCATATACCAGAAATGTTTGAAGCTACTGACTGAATGAAAGGAGCTGGCATCTCACTCTCTTTGAATCTTCTTTATCATGCTAAGAGGAGCAGGAAAAAGCAAAAAATTTCAGAATTGCACCTTGCAATGCGGAGAAATTACTGTTTGTGCATTTACAATATTCATTGATTTTTGCCATTGAAAAACATCATGTTATTCATATACCAGAAATGTTTGAAGCTACTGACTGAATGAAAGGAGCTGGCATCTCACTCTCTTTGAATCTTCTTTATCATGCTAAGAGGAGCAGGAAAAAGCAAAAAATTTCAGAATTGCACCTTGCAATGTGGAGAAATTACTCTTTGTGCATTTACAATATTCATTGATTTTTACCATTGAAAAACGTCCAGAAATGATTGAAGCTACTGACTGAATGAAAGTAGCTGGCATCTCACTCTCTTTGAATCTTCTTTATCATGCTAAGAGGAGCAGGAAAAAGCAAAAAAATTTCAGACTTGCACCTTGCAATGCGGAGAAATTACTGTTTGTGCATTTACAATATTCATTGATTTTTGCCATTGAAAAACATCATGTTATTCATATACCAGAAATGTTTGAAGCTACTGACTGAATGAAAGGAGCTGGCATCTCACTCTCTTTGAATCTTCTTTATCATGCTAAGAGGAGCAGGAAAAAGCAAAAAATTTCAGAATTGCACCTTGCAATGCGGAGAAATTACTGTTTGTGCATTTACAATATTCATTGATTTTTGCCATTGAAAAACATCCAGAAATGATTGAAGCTACTGACTGAATGAAAGGAGCTGGCATCTCACTCTCTTTGAATCTTCTTTATCATGCTAAGAGGAGCAGGAAAAAGCAAAAAATTTCAGAATTGCACCTTGCAATGCGGAGAAATTACTGTTTGTGCATTTACAATATTCATTGATTTTTGCCATTGAAAAACATCATGTTATTCATATACCAGAAATGTTTGAAGCTACTGACTGAATGAAAGGAGCTGACATCTCACTCTCTTTGAATCTTCTTTATCATGCTAAGAGGAGCAGGAAAAAGCAAAAAATTTCAGAATTGCACCTTGCAATGCGGAGAAATTACTGTTTGTGCATTTACAATATTCATTGATTTTTGCCATTGAAAAACATCCAGAAATGATTGAAGCTACTGACTGAATGAAAGGAGCTGGCATCTCACTCTTTTTGAATCTTCTTTATCATGCTAAGAGGAGCAGGAAAAAGCAAAAAATTTCAGAATTGCACCTTGCAATGCGGAGAAATTACTGTTTGTGCATTTACAATATTCATTGATTTTTGCCATTGAAAAACATCATGTTATTCATATACCAGAAATGTTTGAAGCTACTGACTGAATGAAAGGAGCTGGCATCTCACTCTCTTTGAATCTTCTTTATCATGCTAAGAGGAGCAGGAAAAAGCAAAAAATTTCAGAATTGCACCTTGCAATGCGGAGAAATTACTGTTTGTGCATTTACAATATTCATTGATTTTTGCCATTGAAAAACATCATGTTATTCATATACCAGAAATGTTTGAAGCTACTGACTGAATGAAAGGAGCTGGCATCTCACTCTCTTTGAATCTTCTTTATCATGCTAAGAGGAGCAGGAAAAAGCAAAAAATTTCAGAATTGCACCTTGCAATGTGGAGAAATTACTGTTTGTGCATTTACAATATTCATTGATTTTTACCATTGAAAAACGTCCAGAAATGATTGAAGCTACTGACTGAATGAAAGTAACTGGCATCTCACTCTCTTTGAATCTTCTTTATCATGCTAAGAGGAGCAGGAAAAAGCAAAAAATTTCAGACTTGCACCTTGCAATGCGGAGAAATTACTGTTTGTGCATTTACAATATTCATTGATTTTTGCCATTGAAAAACATCATGTTATTCATATACCAGAAATGTTTGAAGCTACTGACTGAGTGAAAGGAGCTGGCATCTCACTCTCTTTGAATCTTCTTTATCATGCTAAGAGGAGCAGGAAAAAGCAAAAAATTTCAGAATTGCACCTTGCAATGCGGAGAAATTACTGTTTGTGCATTTACAATATTCATTGATTTTTGCCATTGAAAAACGTCCAGAAATGATTGAAGCTACTGACTGAATGAAAGGAGCTGGCATCTCACTCTCTTTGAATCTTCTTTATCATGCTAAGAGGAGCAGGAAAAAGCAAAAAATTTCAGAATTGCACCTTGCAATGCGGAGAAATTACAGTTTGTGCATTTACAATATTCATTGATTTTTGCCATTGAAAAACATCCAGAAATGATTGAAGCTACTGACTGAATGAAAGGAGCTGGCATCTCACTCTCTTTGAATCTGCTTTATCATGCTAAGAGGAGCAGGAAAAAGCAAAAAATTTCAGAATTGCACCTTGCAATGCGGAGAAATTACTGTTTGTGCATTTACAATATTCATTGATTTTTGCCATTGAAAAACATCATGTTATTCATATACCAGAAATGTTTGAAGCTACTGACTGAATGAAAGGAGCTGGCATCTCACTCTCTTTGAATCTTCTTTATCATGCTAAGAGGAGCAGGAAAAAGCAAAAAATTTCAGAATTGCACCTTGCAATGTGGAGAAATTACTGTTTGTGCATTTACAATATTCATTGATTTTTACCATTGAAAAACGTCCAGAAATGATTGAAGCTACTGACTGAATGAAAGTAGCTGGCATCTCACTCTCTTTGAATCTTCTTTATCATGCTAAGAGGAGCAGGAAAAAGCAAAAAATTTCAGACTTGCACCTTGCAATGCGGAGAAATTACTGTTTGTGCATTTACAATATTCATTGATTTTTGCCATTGAAAAACATCATGTTATTCATATACCAGAAATGTTTGAAGCTACTGACTGAATGAAAGGAGCTGGCATCTCACTCTCTTTGAATCTTCTTTATCATGCTAAGAGGAGCAGGAAAAAGCAAAAAATTTCAGAATTGCACCTTGCAATGCGGAGAAATTACTGTTTGTGCATTTACAATATTCATTGATTTTTGCCATTGAAAAACATCATGTTATTCATATACCAGAAATGTTTGAAGCTACTGACTGAATGAAAGGAGCTGGCATCTCACTCTCTTTGAATCTTCTTTATCATGCTAAGAGGAGCAGGAAAAAGCAAAAAATTTCAGAATTGCACCTTGCAATGCGGAGAAATTACTGTTTGTGCTTTTACAATATTCATTGATTTTTGCCATTGAAAAACGTCCAGAAATGATTGAAGCTACTGACTGAATGAAAGGAGCTGGCATCTCACTCTCTTTGAATCTTCTTTATCATGCTAAGAGGAGCAGGAAAAATCAAAAAATTTCAGAATTGCACCTTGCAATGCGGAGAAATTACTGTTTGTGCATTTACAATATTCATTGATTTTTGCCATTGAAAAACATGTTATTCATATACCAGAAATGTTTGAAGCTACTGACTGAATGAAAGGAGCTGGCACCTCACTCTCTTTGAATCTTCTTTATCATGCTAAGAGGAGCGGGAAAAAGCAAAAAATTTCAGAATTGCACCTTGCAATGCGGAGAAATTACTGTTTGTGCATTTACAATATTCATTGATTTTTGCCATTGAAAAACATCATGTTATTCATATACCAGAAATGTTTGAAGCTACTGACTGAATGAAAGGAGCTGGCATCTCACTCTCTTTGAATCTTCTTTATCATGCTAAGAGGAGCAGGAAAAAGCAAAAAATTTCAGAATTGCACCTTGCAATGCGGAGAAATTACTGTTTGTGCTTTTACAATATTCATTGATTTTTGCCATTGAAAAACGTCCAGAAATGATTGAAGCTACTGACTGAATGAAAGGAGCTGGCATCTCACTCTCTTTGAATCTTCTTTATCATGCTAAGAGGAGCAGGAAAAATCAAAAAATTTCAGAATTGCACCTTGCAATGCGGAGAAATTACTGTTTGTGCATTTACAATATTCATTGATTTTTGCCATTGAAAAACATGTTATTCATATACCAGAAATGTTTGAAGCTACTGACTGAATGAAAGGAGCTGGCACCTCACTCTCTTTGAATCTTCTTTATCATGCTAAGAGGAGCGGGAAAAAGCAAAAAATTTCAGAATTGCACCTTGCAATGCGGAGAAATTACTGTTTGTGCATTTACAATATTCATTGATTTTTGCCATTGAAAAACGTCCAGAAATGATTGAAGCTACTGACTGAATGAAAGGAGCTGGCATCTCACTCTCTTTGAATCTTCTTTATCATGCTAAGAGGAGCAGGAAAAAGCAAAAAATTTCAGAATTGCACCTTGCAATGCGGAGAAATTACTGTTTGTGCATTTACAATATTCATTGATTTTTGCCATTGAAAAACGTCCAGAAATGATTGAAGCTACTGACTGAATGAAAGGAGCTGGCATCTCACTCTCTTTGAATCTTCTTTATCATGCTAAGAGGAGCAGGAAAAATCAAAAAATTTCAGAATTGCACCTTGCAATGCGGAGAAATTACTGTTTGTGCATTTACAATATTCATTGATTTTTGCCATTGAAAAACATGTTATTCATATACCAGAAATGTTTGAAGCTACTGACTGAATGAAAGGAGCTGGCACCTCACTCTCTTTGAATCTTCTTTATCATGCTAAGAGGAGCGGGAAAAAGCAAAAAATTTCAGAATTGCACCTTGCAATGCGGAGAAATTACTGTTTGTGCATTTACAATATTCATTGATTTTTGCCATTGAAAAACATCATGTTATTCATATACCAGAAATGTTTGAAGCTACTGACTGAATGAAAGGAGCTGGCATCTCACTCTCTTTGAATCTTCTTTATCATGCTAAGAGGAGCAGGAAAAAGCAAAAAATTTCAGAATTGCACCTTGCAATGCGGAGAAATTACTGTTTGTGCTTTTACAATATTCATTGATTTTTGCCATTGAAAAACGTCCAGAAATGATTGAAGCTACTGACTGAATGAAAGGAGCTGGCATCTCACTCTCTTTGAATCTTCTTTATCATGCTAAGAGGAGCAGGAAAAATCAAAAAATTTCAGAATTGCACCTTGCAATGCGGAGAAATTACTGTTTGTGCATTTACAATATTCATTGATTTTTGCCATTGAAAAACATGTTATTCATATACCAGAAATGTTTGAAGCTACTGACTGAATGAAAGGAGCTGGCACCTCACTCTCTTTGAATCTTCTTTATCATGCTAAGAGGAGCGGGAAAAAGCAAAAAATTTCAGAATTGCACCTTGCAATGCGGAGAAATTACTGTTTGTGCATTTACAATATTCATTGATTTTTGCCATTGAAAAACGTCCAGAAATGATTGAAGCTACTGACTGAATGAAAGGAGCTGGCATCTCACTCTCTTTGAATCTTCTTTATCATGCTAAGAGGAGCAGGAAAAAGCAAAAAATTTCAGAATTGCACCTTGCAATGCGGAGAAATTACTGTTTGTGCATTTACAATATTCATTGATTTTTGCCATTGAAAAACGTCCAGAAATGATTGAAGCTACTGACTGAATGAAAGGAGCTGGCATCTCACTCTCTTTGAATCTTCTTTATCATGCTAAGAGGAGCAGGAAAAAGCAAAAAATTTCAGAATTGCACCTTGCAATGCGGAGAAATTACAGTTTGTGCATTTACAATATTCATTGATTTTTGCCATTGAAAAACATCCAGAAATGATTGAAGCTACTGACTGAATGAAAGGAGCTGGCATCTCACTCTCTTTGAATCTTCTTTATCATGCTAAGAGGAGCAGGAAAAAGCAAAAAATTTCAGAATTGCACCTTGCAATGCGGAGAAATTACTGTTTGTGCATTTACAATATTCATTGATTTTTGCCATTGAAAAACATCATGTTATTCATATACCAGAAATGTTTGAAGCTACTGACTGAATGAAAGGAGCTGGCATCTCACTCTCTTTGAATCTTCGTTATCATGCTAAGAGGAGCAGGAAAAAGCAAAAAATTTCAGAATTGCACCTTGCAATGTGGAGAAATTACTGTTTGTGCATTTACAATATTCATTGATTTTTACCATTGAAAAACGTCCAGAAATGATTGAAGCTACTGACTGAATGAAAGTAGCTGGCATCTCACTCTCTTTGAATCTTCTTTATCATGCTAAGAGGAGCAGGAAAAAGCAAAAAATTTCAGACTTGCACCTTGCAATGCGGAGAAATTACTGTTTGTGCATTTACAATATTCATTGATTTTTGCCATTGAAAAACGTCCAGAAATGATTGAAGGTACTGACTGAATGAAAGGAGCTGGCATCTCACTCTCTTTGAATCTTCTTTATCATGCTAAGAGGAGCAGGAAAAAGCAAAAAATTTCAGAATTGCACCTTGCAATGCGGAGAAATTACTGTTTGTGCATTTACAATATTCATTGATTTTTGCCATTGAAAAACATCATGTTATTCATATACCAGAAATGTTTGAAGCTACTGACTGAATGAAAGGAGCTGGCATCTCACTCTCTTTGAATCTTCTTTATCATGCTAAGAGGAGCAGGAAAAAGCAAAAAATTTCAGAATTGCACCTTGCAATGCGGAGAAATTACTGTTTGTGCATTTACAATATTCATTGATTTTTGCCATTGAAAAACATCATGTTATTCATATACCAGAAATGTTTGAAGCTACTGACTGAATGAAAGGAGCTGGCATCTCACTCTCTTTGAATCTTCTTTATCATGCTAAGAGGAGCAGGAAAAAGCAAAAAATTTCAGAATTGCACCTTGCAATGCGGAGAAATTACTGTTTGTGCATTTACAATATTCATTGATTTTTGCCATTGAAAAACGTCCAGAAATGATTGAAGCTACTGACTGAATGAAAGGAGCTGGCATCTCACTCTCTTTGAATCTTCTTTATCATGCTAAGAGGAGCAGGAAAAATCAAAAAATTTCAGAATTGCACCTTGCAATGCGGAGAAATTACTGTTTGTGCATTTACAATATTCATTGATTTTTGCCATTGAAAAACATGTTATTCATATACCAGAAATGTTTGAAGCTACTGACTGAATGAAAGGAGCTGGCACCTCACTCTCTTTCAATCTTCTTTATCATGCTAAGAGGAGCGGGAAAAAGCAAAAAATTTCAGAATTGCACCTTGCAATGCGGAGAAATTACTGTTTGTGCATTTACAATATTCATTGATTTTTGCCATTGAAAAACGTCCAGAAATGATTGAAGGTACTGACTAAATGAAAGGAGCTGTCATCTCACTCTCTTTGAATCTTCTTTATCATGCTAAGAGGAGCAGGAAAAAGCAAAAAATTTCAGAATTGCACCTTGCAATGCGGAGAAATTACTGTTTGTGCATTTACAATATTCATTGATTTTTGCCATTGAAAAACGTCCAGAAATGATTGAAGGTACTGACTAAATGAAAGGAGCTGTCATCTCACTCTCTTTGAATCTTCTTTATCATGCTAAGAGGAGCAGGAAAAAGCAAAAAATTTCAGACTTGCACCTTGCAATGCGGAGAAATTACTGTTTGTGCATTTACAATATTCATTGATTTTTGCCATTGAAAAACATCATGTTATTCATATACCAGAAATGTTTGAAGCTACTGACTGAATGAAAGGAGCTGGCATCTCACTCTCTTTGAATCTTCTTTATCATGCTAAGAGGAGCAGGAAAAAGCAAAAAATTTCAGAATTGCACCTTGCAATGCGGAGAAATTACTGTTTGTGCATTTACAATATTCATTGATTTTTGCCATTGAAAAACATCATGTTATTCATATACCAGAAATGTTTGAAGCTACTGACTGAATGAAAGGAGCTGGCATCTCACTCTCTTTGAATCTTCTTTATCATGCTAAGAGGAGCAGGAAAAAGCAAAAAATTTCAGAATTGCACCTTGCAATGTGGAGAAATTACTGTTTGTGCATTTACAATATTCATTGATTTTTACCATTGAAAAACGTCCAGAAATGATTGAAGCTACTGACTGAATGAAAGTAGCTGGCATCTCACTCTCTTTGAATCTTCTTTATCATGCTAAGAGGAGCAGGAAAAAGCAAAAAATTTCAGACTTGCACCTTGCAATGCGGAGAAATTACTGTTTGTGCATTTACAATATTCATTGATTTTTGCCATTGAAAAACATCATGTTATTCATATACCAGAAATGTTTGAAGCTACTGACTGAATGAAAGGAGCTGGCATCTCACTCTCTTTGAATCTTCTTTATCATGCTAAGAGGAGCAGGAAAAAGCAAAAAATTTCAGAATTGCACCTTGCAATGTGGAGAAATTACTGTTTGTGCATTTACAATATTCATTGATTTTTACCATTGAAAAACGTCCAGAAATGATTGAAGCTACTGACTGAATGAAAGTAGCTGGCATCTCACTCTCTTTGAATCTTCTTTATCATGCTAAGAGGAGCAGGAAAAAGCAAAAAATTTCAGACTTGCACCTTGCAATGCGGAGAAATTACTGTTTGTGCATTTACAATATTCATTGATTTTTGCCATTGAAAAACATCATGTTATTCATATACCAGAAATGTTTGAAGCTACTGACTGAATCAAAGGAGCTGGCATCTCACTCTCTTTGAATCTTCTTTATCATGCTAAGAGGAGCAGGAAAAAGCAAAAAATTTCAGAATTGCACCTTGCAATGCGGAGAAATTACTGTTTGTGCATTTACAATATGCATTGATTTTTGCCATTGAAAAACGTCCAGAAATGATTGAAGCTACTGACTGAATGAAAGGATCTGGCATCTCACTCTCTTTGAATCTTCTTTATCATGCTAAGAGGAGCAGGAAAAAGCAAAAAATTTCAGAATTGCACCTTGCAATGCGGAGAAATTACTGTTTGTGCATTTACAATATTCATTGATTTTTGCCATTGAAAAACGTCCAGAAATGATTGAAGCTACTGATTGAATGAAAGGAGCTGGCATCTCACTCTCTTTGAATCTTCTTTATCATGCTAAGAGGAGCAGGAAAAAGCAAAAAATTTCAGAATTGCACCTTGCAATGCGGAGAAATTACTGTTTGTGCATTTACAATATTCATTGATTTTTGCCATTGAAAAACATGTTATTCATATACCAGAAATGTTTGAAGCTACTGACTGAATGAAAGGAGCTGGCACCTCACTCTCTTTGAATCTTCTTTATCATGCTAAGAGGAGCAGGAAAAAGCAAAAAATTTCAGAATTGCACCTTGCAATGCGGAGAAATTACTGTTTGTGCATTTACAATATTCATTGATTTTTGCCATTGAAAAACATCATGTTATTCATATACCAGAAATGTTTGAAGCTACTGACTGAATGAAAGGAGTTGGCATCTCACTCTCTTTGAATCTTCTTTATCATGCTAAGAGGAGCAGGAAAAAGCAAAAAATTTCAGAATTGCACCTTGCAATGCGGAGAAATTACTGTTTGTGCATTTACAATATTCATTGATTTTTGCCATTGAAAAACATCATGTTATTCATATACCAGAAATGTTTGAAGCTACTGACTGAATGAAAGGAGCTGGCATCTCACTCTCTTTGAATCTTCTTTATCATGCTAAGAGGAGCAGGAAAAAGCAAAAAATTTTAGAATTGCACATTGCAATGTGGAGAAATTACTGTTTGTGCATTTACAATATTCATTGATTTTTACCATTGAAAAACGTCCAGAAATGATTGAAGCTACTGACTGAATGAAAGTAGCTGGCATCTCACTCTCTTTGAATCTTCTTTATCATGCTAAGAGGAGCAGGAAAAAGCAAAAAATTTCAGACTTGCACCTTGCAATGCGGAGAAATTACTGTTTGTGCATTTACAATATTCATTGATTTTTGCCATTGAAAAACATCATGTTATTCATATTCCAGAAATGTTTGAAGCTACTGACTGAATGAAAGGAGCTGGCATCTCACTCTCTTTGAATCTTCTTTATCATGCTAAGAGGAGCAGGAAAAAGCAAAAAATTTCAGAATTGCACCTTGCAATGCGGAGAAATTACTGTTTGTGCATTTACAATATTCATTGATTTTTGCCATTGAAAAACGTCCAGAAATGATTGAAGCTACTGACTGAATGAAAGGAGCTGGCATCTCACTCTCTTTGAATCTTCTTTATCATGCTAAGAGGAGCAGGAAAAAGCAAAAAATTTCAGAATTGCACCTTGCAATGCGGAGAAATTACTGTTTGTGCATTTACAATATTCATTGATTTTTGCCATTGAAAAACATCATGTTATTCATATACCAGAAATGTTTGAAGCTACTGACTGAATGAAAGGAGCTGACATCTCACTCTCTTTGAATCTTCTTTATCATGCTAAGAGGAGCAGGAAAAAGCAAAAAATTTCAGAATTGCACCTTGCAATGCGGAGAAATTACTGTTTGTGCATTTACAATATTCATTGATTTTTGCCATTGAAAAACGTCCAGAAATGATTGAAGCTACTGACTGAATGAAAGGAGCTGGCATCTCACTCTCTTTGAATCTTCTTTATCATGCTAAGAGGAGCAGGAAAAAGCAAAAAATTTCAGAATTGCACCTTGCAATGCGGAGAAATTACTGTTTGTGCATTTACAATATTCATTGATTTTTGCCATTGAAAAACATCATGTTATTCATATACCAGAAATGTTTGAAGCTACTGACTGAATGAAAGGAGCTGGCATCTCACTCTCTTTGAATCTTCTTTATCATGCTAAGAGGAGCAGGAAAAAGCAAAAAATTTCAGAATTGCACCTTGCAATGTGGAGAAATTACTGTTTGTGCATTTACAATATTCATTGATTTTTGCCATTGAAAAACATCATGTTATTCATATACCAGAAATGTTTGAAGCTACTGACTGAATGAAAGGAGCTGGCATCTCACTCTCTTTGAATCTTCTTTATCATGCTAAGAGGAGCAGGAAAAAGCAAAAAATTTCAGAATTGCACCTTGCAATGTGGAGAAATTACTGTTTGTGCATTTACAATATTCATTGATTTTTACCATTGAAAAACGTCCAGAAATGATTGAAGCTACTGACTGAATGAAAGTAGCTGGCATCTCACTCTCTTTGAATCTTCTTTATCATGCTAAGAGGAGCAGGAAAAAGCAAAAAAATTTCAGACTTGCACCTTGCAATGCGGAGAAATTACTGTTTGTGCATTTACAATATTCATTGATTTTTGCCATTGAAAAACATCATGTTATTCATATACCAGAAATGTTTGAAGCTACTGACTGAATGAAAGGAGCTGGCATCTCACTCTCTTTGAATCTTCTTTATCATGCTAAGAGGAGCAGGAAAAAGCAAAAAATTTCAGAATTGCACCTTGCAATGCGGAGAAATTACTGTTTGTGCATTTACAATATTCATTGATTTTTGCCATTGAAAAACATCCAGAAATGATTGAAGCTACTGACTGAATGAAAGGAGCTGGCATCTCACTCTCTTTGAATCTTCTTTATCATGCTAAGAGGAGCAGGAAAAAGCAAAAAATTTCAGAATTGCACCTTGCAATGCGGAGAAATTACTGTTTGTGCATTTACAATATTCATTGATTTTTGCCATTGAAAAACATCCAGAAATGATTGAAGCTACTGACTGAATGAAAGGAGCTGGCATCTCACTCTTTTTGAATCTTCTTTATCATGCTAAGAGGAGCAGGAAAAAGCAAAAAATTTCAGAATTGCACCTTGCAATGCGGAGAAATTACTGTTTATGCATTTACAATATTCATTGATTTTTGCCATTGAAAAACATCATGTTATTCATATACCAGAAATGTTTGAAGCTACTGACTGAATGAAAGGAGCTGGCATCTCACTCTCTTTGAATCTTCTTTATCATGCTAAGAGGAGCAGGAAAAAGCAAAAAATTTCAGAATTGCACCTTGCAATGCGGAGAAATTACTGTTTGTGCATTTACAATATTCATTGATTTTTGCCATTGAAAAACATCATGTTATTCATATACCAGAAATGTTTGAAGCTACTGACTGAATGAAAGGAGCTGGCATCTCACTCTCTTTGAATCTTCTTTATCATGCTAAGAGGAGCAGGAAAAAGCAAAAAATTTCAGAATTGCACCTTGCAATGTGGAGAAATTACTGTTTGTGCATTTACAATATTCATTGATTTTTACCATTGAAAAACGTCCAGAAATGATTGAAGCTACTGACTGCATGAAAGTAACTGGCATCTCACTCTCTTTGAATCTTCTTTATCATGCTAAGAGGAGCAGGAAAAAGCAAAAAATTTCAGACTTGCACCTTGCAATGCGGAGAAATTACTGTTTGTGCATTTACAATATTCATTGATTTTTGCCATTGAAAAACATCATGTTATTCATATACCAGAAATGTTTGAAGCTACTGACTGAATGAAAGGAGCTGGCATCTCACTCTCTTTGAATCTTCTTTATCATGCTAAGAGGAGCAGGAAAAAGCAAAAAATTTCAGAATTGCACCTTGCAATGCGGAGAAATTACTGTTTGTGCATTTACAATATTCATTGATTTTTGCCATTGAAAAACGTCCAGAAATGATTGAAGCTACTGACTGAATGAAAGGAGCTGGCATCTCACTCTCTTTGAATCTTCTTTATCATGCTAAGAGGAGCAGGAAAAAGCAAAAAATTTCAGACTTGCACCTTGCAATGCGGAGAAATTACTGTTTGTGCATTTACAATATTCATTGATTTTTGCCATTGAAAAACATGTTTTTCATATACCAGAAATGTTTGAAGCTACTGACTGAATGAAAGGAGCTGGCATCTCACTCTCTTTGAATCTTCTTTATCATGCTAGGATTAACAGGAAAAAGCAAAAAATTTCAGAATTGCACCTTGCAATGTGGAGATATTACTGTTTGTGCATTTACAATATTCATTGATTTTTGCCATTGAAAAACATGTTTTTCATATACCAGAAATGTTTGAAGCTACTGACTGAATGAAAGGAGCTGGCATCTCACTCTCTTTGAATCTTCTTTATCATGCTAGGATTAACAGGAAAAAGCTAAAAATTTCAGAATTGCACCGTGCAATGTGGAGATATTACTGTTTGTGCATTTACAATATTCATTGATTTTTGCCATTGAAAAACATGTTTTTCATATACCAGAAATGTTTGAAGCTACTGACTGAATGAAAGGAGCTGGCATCTCACTCTCTGAATCTTCTTTATCATGCTACGATTAGCAGGAAAAAGCAAAAAATTTCAGAATTGCACCTTGCAATGTGGAGATATTACTGTTTGTGAATTTACAATATTCATTGATTTTTGCCATTGAAAAACATGTTTTTCATATACCAGAAATGTTTGAAGCTACTGACTGAATGAAAGGAGCTGGCATCTCACTCTCTTTGAATCTTCTTTATCATGCTAGGATTAACAGGAAAAAGCAAAAAATTTCAGAATTGCACCTTGCAATGTGGAGATATTACTGTTTGTGCATTTACAATATTCATTGATTTTTGCCATTGAAAAACATGTTTTTCATATACCAGAAATGTTTGAAGCTACTGACTGAATGAAAGGAGCTGGCATCTCACTCTCTTTGAATCTTCTTTATCATGCTAAGAGGAGCAGGAAAAAGCAAAAAATTTCAGAATTGCACCTTGCAATGTGGAGAAATTACTGTTTGTGCATTTACAATATTCATTGATTTTTACCATTGAAAAACGTCCAGAAATGATTGAAGCTACTGACTGAATGAAAGTAGCTGGCATCTCACTCTCTTTGAATCTTCTTTATCATGCTAAGAGGAGCAGGAAAAAGCAAAAAATTTCAGAATTGCACCTTGCAATGTGGAGAAATTACTGTTTGTGCATTTACAATATTCATTGATTTTTGCCATTGAAAAACATCATGTTATTCATATACCAGAAATGTTTGAAGCTACTGACTGAATGAAAGGAGCTGGCATCTCACTCTCTTTGAATCTTCTTTATCATGCTAAGAGGAGCAGGAAAAAGCAAAAAATTTCAGAATTGCACCTTGCAATGTGGAGAAATTACTGTTTGTGCATTTACAATATTCATTGATTTTTACCATTGAAAAACGTCCAGAAATGATTGAAGCTACTGACTGAATGAAAGTAGCTGGCATCTCACTCTCTTTGAATCTTCTTTATCATGCTAAGAGGAGCAGGAAAAAGCAAAAAAATTTCAGACTTGCACCTTGCAATGCGGAGAAATTACTGTTTGTGCATTTACAATATTCATTGATTTTTGCCATTGAAAAACATCATGTTATTCATATACCAGAAATGTTTGAAGCTACTGACTGAATGAAAGGAGCTGGCATCTCACTCTCTTTGAATCTTCTTTATCATGCTAAGAGGAGCAGGAAAAAGCAAAAAATTTCAGAATTGCACCTTGCAATGCGGAGAAATTACTGTTTGTGCATTTACAATATTCATTGATTTTTGCCATTGAAAAACATCCAGAAATGATTGAAGCTACTGACTGAATGAAAGGAGCTGGCATCTCACTCTCTTTGAATCTTCTTTATCATGCTAAGAGGAGCAGGAAAAAGCAAAAAATTTCAGAATTGCACCTTGCAATGCGGAGAAATTACTGTTTGTGCATTTACAATATTCATTGATTTTTGCCATTGAAAAACATCCAGAAATGATTGAAGCTACTGACTGAATGAAAGGAGCTGGCATCTCACTCTTTTTGAATCTTCTTTATCATGCTAAGAGGAGCAGGAAAAAGCAAAAAATTTCAGAATTGCACCTTGCAATGCGGAGAAATTACTGTTTGTGCATTTACAATATTCATTGATTTTTGCCATTGAAAAACATCATGTTATTCATATACCAGAAATGTTTGAAGCTACTGACTGAATGAAAGGAGCTGGCATCTCACTCTCTTTGAATCTTCTTTATCATGCTAAGAGGAGCAGGAAAAAGCAAAAAATTTCAGAATTGCACCTTGCAATGCGGAGAAATTACTGTTTGTGCATTTACAATATTCATTGATTTTTGCCATTGAAAAACATCATGTTATTCATATACCAGAAATGTTTGAAGCTACTGACTGAATGAAAGGAGCTGGCATCTCACTCTCTTTGAATCTTCTTTATCATGCTAAGAGGAGCAGGAAAAAGCAAAAAATTTCAGAATTGCACCTTGCAATGTGGAGAAATTACTGTTTGTGCATTTACAATATTCATTGATTTTTACCATTGAAAAACGTCCAGAAATGATTGAAGCTACTGACTGCATGAAAGTAACTGGCATCTCACTCTCTTTGAATCTTCTTTATCATGCTAAGAGGAGCAGGAAAAAGCAAAAAATTTCAGACTTGCACCTTGCAATGCGGAGAAATTACTGTTTGTGCATTTACAATATTCATTGATTTTTGCCATTGAAAAACATCATGTTATTCATATACCAGAAATGTTTGAAGCTACTGACTGAATGAAAGGAGCTGGCATCTCACTCTCTTTGAATCTTCTTTATCATGCTAAGAGGAGCAGGAAAAAGCAAAAAATTTCAGAATTGCACCTTGCAATGCGGAGAAATTACTGTTTGTGCATTTACAATATTCATTGATTTTTGCCATTGAAAAACGTCCAGAAATGATTGAAGCTACTGACTGAATGAAAGGAGCTGGCATCTCACTCTCTTTGAATCTTCTTTATCATGCTAAGAGGAGCAGGAAAAAGCAAAAAATTTCAGACTTGCACCTTGCAATGCGGAGAAATTACTGTTTGTGCATTTACAATATTCATTGATTTTTGCCATTGAAAAACATGTTTTTCATATACCAGAAATGTTTGAAGCTACTGACTGAATGAAAGGAGCTGGCATCTCACTCTCTTTGAATCTTCTTTATCATGCTAGGATTAACAGGAAAAAGCAAAAAATTTCAGAATTGCACCTTGCAATGTGGAGATATTACTGTTTGTGCATTTACAATATTCATTGATTTTTGCCATTGAAAAACATGTTTTTCATATACCAGAAATGTTTGAAGCTACTGACTGAATGAAAGGAGCTGGCATCTCACTCTCTTTGAATCTTCTTTATCATGCTAGGATTAACAGGAAAAAGCTAAAAATTTCAGAATTGCACCGTGCAATGTGGAGATATTACTGTTTGTGCATTTACAATATTCATTGATTTTTGCCATTGAAAAACATGTTTTTCATATACCAGAAATGTTTGAAGCTACTGACTGAATGAAAGGAGCTGGCATCTCACTCTCTTTGAATCTTCTTTATCATGCTACGATTAGCAGGAAAAAGCAAAAAATTTCAGAATTGCACCTTGCAATGTGGAGATATTACTGTTTGTGAATTTACAATATTCATTGATTTTTGCCATTGAAAAACATGTTTTTCATATACCAGAAATGTTTGAAGCTACTGACTGAATGAAAGGAGCTGGCATCTCACTCTCTTTGAATCTTCTTTATCATGCTAGGATTAACAGGAAAAAGCAAAAAATTTCAGAATTGCACCTTGCAATGTGGAGATATTACTGTTTGTGCATTTACAATATTCATTGATTTTTGCCATTGAAAAACATGTTTTTCATATACCAGAAATGTTTGAAGCTACTGACTGAATGAAAGGAGCTGGCATCTCACTCTCTTTGAATCTTCTTTATCATGCTAGGATTAGCAGGAAAAAGCAAAAAATTTCAGAATTGCACCTTGCAATGTGGAGATATTACTGTTTGTGCATTTACAATATTCATTGATTTTTGCCATTGAAAAACATGTTTTTCATATACCAGAAATGTTTGAAGCTACTGACTGAATGAAAGGAGCTGGCATCTCACTCTCTTTGAATCTTCTTTATCATGCTAAGAGGAGCAGGATAAAGCAAAAAAATTCAGACTTGCACCTTGCAATGCGGAGAAATTACTGTTTGTGCATTTACAATATTCATTGATTTTTGCCATTGAAAAACATCATGTTATTCATATACCAGAAATGTTTGAAGCTACTGATTGAATGAAAGGAGCTGGCATCTCACTCTCTTTGAATCTTCTTTATCATGCTAAGAGGAGCAGGAAAAAGCAAAAAATTTCAGACTTGCACCTTGCAATGCGGAGAAATTACTGTTTGTGCATTTACAATATTCATTGATTTTTGCCATTGAAAAACATCATGTTATTCATATACCAGAAATGTTTGAAGCTACTGACTGAATGAAAGGAGCTGGCATCTCACTCTCTTTGAATCTTCTTTATCATGCTAAGAGGAGCAGGAAAAAGCAAAAAATTTCAGAATTGCACCTTGCAATGCGGAGAAATTCCTGTTTGTGCATTTACAATATTCATTGATTTTTGCCATTGAAAAACATCATGTTATTCATATACCAGAAATGATTGAAGCTACTGACTGAATGAAAGGAGCTGGCATCTCACACTCTTTGAATCTTTTTTATCATGCTAAGAGGAGCAGGAAAAAGTAAAAAATTTCAGAATTGCACCTTGCAATGCGGAGAAATTACTGTTTGTGCATTTACAATATTCAATGATTTTTGCCATTGAAAAACGTCCAGAAATGATTGAAGCTACTGACTGAACGAAAGGAGCTGGCATCTCACTCTCTTTGAATCTTCTTTATCATGCTAAGAGGAGCAGGAAAAAGCAAAAAATTTCAGAATTGCACCTTGCAATGCGGAGAAATTACTGTTTGTGCATTTACAATATTCATTGATTTTTGCCATTGAAAAACGTCCAGAAATGATTGAAGCTACTGACTGAATGAAAGGAGCTGGCATCTCACTCTCTTTGAATCTTCTTTATCATGCTAAGAGGAGCAGGAAAAAGCAAAAAATTTCAGAATTGCACCTTGCAATGCGGAGAAATTACTGTTTGTGCATTTACAATATTCATTGATTTTTGCCATTGAAAAACATCATGTTATTCATATACCAGAAATGTTTGAAGCTACTGACTGAATGAAAGGAGCTGGCATCTCACTCTCTTTGAATCTTCTTTATCATGCTAAGAGGAGCAGGAAAAAGCAAAAAATTTCAGAATTGCACCTTGCAATGCGGATAAATTACTGTTTGTGCATTTACAATATTCATTGATTTTTGCCATTGAAAAATGTCCAGAAATGATTGAAGCTACTGACTGAATGAAAGGAGCTGGAATCTCACTCTCTTTGAATCTTGTTTATCATGCTAAGAGGAGCAGGAAAAAGCAAAAAATTTCAGAATTGCACCTTGCAATGCGGAGAAATTACTGTTTGTGCATTTAGAATATTCATTGATTTTTGCCATTGAAAAACGTCCAGAAATTATTGAAGCTACTGACTGAATGAAAGGAGCTGGCATCTCACTCTCTTTGAAACTTCTTTATCATGCTAAGAGGAGCAGGAAAAAGCAAAAAATTTCAGAATTGCACCTTGCAATGCGGAGAAATTACTGTTTGTGCATTTACAATATTCATTGATTTTTGCCATTGAAAAACGTCCAGAAATGATTGAAGCTACTGACTGAATGAAAGGAGCTGGCATCTCACTCTCTTTGAATCTTCTTTATCATGCTAAGAGGAGCAGGAAAAAGCAAAAAATTTCAGAATTGCACCTTGCAATGCGGAGAAATTACTGTTTGTGCATTTACAATATTCATTGATTTTTGCCATTGAAAAACATCATGTTATTCATATACCAGAAATGTTTGAAGCTACTGACTGAATGAAAGGAGCTGGCATCTCACTCTCTTTGAATCTTCTTTATCATGCTAAGAGGAGCAGGAAAAAGCAAAAAATTTCAGAATTGCACCTTGCAATGCGGAGAAATTACTGTTTGTGCATTTACAATATTCATTGATTTTTGCCATTGAAAAACATCATGTTATTCATATACCAGAAATGATTGAAGCTACTGACTGAATGAAAGGAGCTGGCATCTCACTCTCTTTGAATCTTCTTTATCATGCTAAGAGGAGCAGGATAAAGCAAAAAATTTCAGACTTGCACCTTGCAATGCGGAGAAATTACTGTTTGTGCATTTACAATATTCATTGATTTTTGCCATTGAAAAACATCATGTTATTCATATACCAGAAATGTTTGAAGCTACTGATTGAATGAAAGGAGCTGGCATCTCACTCTCTTTGAATCTTCTTTATCATGCTAAGAGGAGCAGGAAAAAGCAAAAAATTTCAGACTTGCACCTTGCAATGCGGAGAAATTACTGTTTGTGCATTTACAATATTCATTGATTTTTGCCATTGAAAAACATCATGTTATTCATATACCAGAAATGTTTGAAGCTACTGACTGAATGAAAGGAGCTGGCATCTCACTCTCTTTGAATCTTCTTTATCATGCTAAGAGGAGCAGGAAAAAGCAAAAAATTTCAGAATTGCACCTTGCAATGCGGAGAAATTACTGTTTGTGCATTTACAATATTCATTGATTTTTGCCATTGAAAAACGTCCAGAAATGATTGAAGCTACTGACTGAATGAAAGGAGCTGGAATCTCACTCTCTTTGAATCTTCTTTATCATGCTAAGAGGAGCAGGAAAAAGCAAAAAATTTCAGAATTGCACCTTGCAATGCGGAGAAATTACAGTTTGTGCATTTACAATATTCATTGATTTTTGCCATTGAAAAACATCCAGAAATGATTGAAGCTACTGACTGAATGAAAGGAGCTGGCATCTCACTCTCTTTGAATCTTCTTTATCATGCTAAGAGGAGCAGGAAAAAGCAAAAAATTTCAGAATTGCACCTTGCAATGCGGAGAAATTACTGTTTGTGCATTTACAATATTCATTGATTTTTGCCATTGAAAAACATGTTATTCATATACCAGAAATGTTTGAAGCTCCTGACTGAATGAAAGGAGCTGGCACCTCACTCTCTTTGAATCTTCTTTATCATGCTAAGAGGAGCAGGAAAAAGCAAAAAATTTCAGAATTGCACCTTGCAATGCGGAGAAATTACTGTTTGTGCATTTACAATATTCATTGATTTTTGCCATTGAAAAACGTCCAGAAATGATTGAAGCTACTGACTGAATGAAAGGAGCTGGCATCTCACTCTCTTTGAATCTTCTTTATCATGCTAACAGGAGCAGGAAAAAGCAAAAAATTTCAGAATTGCACCTTGCAATGCGGAGAAATTACTGTTTGTGCATTTACAATATTCATTGATTTTTGCCATTGAAAAATGTCCAGAAATGATTGAAGCTACTGACTGAATGAAAGGAGCTGGCATCTCACTCTCTTTGAATCTTCTTTATCATGCTAAGAGGAGCAGGAAAAAGCAAAAAATTTCAGAATTGCGCCTTGCAATGCGGAGAAATTACTGTTTGTGCATTTACAAAATTCATTGATTTTTGCCATTGAAAAACATCATGTTATTCATATACCAGAAATGATTGAAGCTACTGACTGAAGGAAAGGAGCTGGCATCTCACTCTCTTTGAATCTTCTTTATCATGCTAAGAGGAGCAGGAAAAAGCAAAAAATTTCAGAATTGCACCTTGCAATGCGGAGAAATTACTGTTTGTGCATTTACAATATTCATTGATTTTTGCCATTGAAAAACGTCCAGAAATGATTGAAGCTACTGACTGAATGAAAGGAGCTGGCATCTCACTCTCTTTGAATCTTCTTTATCATGCTAAGAGGAGCAGGAAAAAGTAAAAAATTTCAGAATTGCACCTTGCAATGCGGAGAAATTACTGTTTGTGCATTTACAATATTCAATGATTTTTGCCATTGAAAAACGTCCAGAAATGATTGAAGCTACTGACTGAATGAAAGGAGCTGGCATCTCACTCTCTTTGAATCTTGTTTATCATGCTAAGAGGAGCAGGAAAAAGCAAAAAATTTCAGAATTGCACCTTGCAATGTGGAGAAATTACTGTTTGTGCATTTACAATATTCATTGATTTTTGCCATTGAAAAACGTCCAGAAATGATTGAAGCTACTGACTGAATGAAAGGAGCTGGCATCTCACTC
Source organism: Phyllobates terribilis (assembly GCF_046119375.1). Lineage (NCBI taxonomy): Eukaryota > Metazoa > Chordata > Amphibia > Anura > Dendrobatidae > Phyllobates > Phyllobates terribilis. Next base: position 4,040 of record NW_027365278.1, on the reverse strand, counting down.
TCTTTGAATCTTCTTTATCATGCTAAGAGGAGCAGGAAAAAGCAAAAAATTTCAGAATTGCACCTTGCAATGCGGAGAAATTACTGTTTGTGCATTTACAATATTCATTGATTTTTGCTATTGAAAAACATCATGTTATTCATATACCAGAAATGATTGAAGCTACTGACTGAATGAAAGGAGCTGGCATCTCACTCTCTTTGAATCTTCTTTATCATGCTAAGAGGAGCAGGAAAAAGCAAAAAATTTCAGAATTGCACCTTGCAATGCGGAGAAATTACAGTTTGTGCATTTACAATATTCATTGATTTTTGCCATTGAAAAACGTCCAGAAATGATTGAAGCTACTGACTGAATGAAAGGAGCTGGCATCTCACTCTCTTTGAATCTTCTTTATCATGCTAAGAGGAGCAGGAAAAAGCAAAAAATTTCAGAATTGCACCTTGCAATGCGGAGAAATTACTGTTTGTGCATTTACAATATTCATTGATTTTTGCCATTGAAAAACGTCCAGAAATGATTGAAGGTACTGACTGAATGAAAGGAGCTGGCATATCACTCTCTTTGAATCTTCTTTATCATGCTAAGAGGAGCAGGAAAAAGCAAAAAATTTCAGAATTGCACCTTGCAATGCGGAGAAATTACTGTTTGTGCATTTACAATATTCATTGATTTTTGCCATTGAAAAATGTCCAGAAATGATTGAAGCTACTGACTGAATGAAAGGAGCTGGCATCTCCCTCTCTTTGAATCTTCTTTATCATGCTAAGAGGAGCAGGAAAAAGCAAAAAATTTCAGAATTGCGCCTTGCAATGCGGAGAAATTACTGTTTGTGCATTTACAAAATTCATTGATTTTTGCCATTGAAAAACATCATGTTATTCATATACCAGAAATGATTGAAGCTACTGACTGAAGGAAAGGAGCTGGCATCTCACTCTCTTTGAATCTTCTTTATCATGCTAAGAGGAGCAGGAAAAAGCAAAAAATTTCAGAATTGCACCTTGCAATGCGGAGAAATTACTGTTTGTGCATTTACAATATTCATTGATTTTTGCCATTGAAAAACATCCAGAAATGATTGTAGCTACTGACTGAATGAAAGGAGCTGGCATCTCACTCTCTTTGAATCTTCTTTATCATGCTAAGAGGAGCAGGAAAAAGCAAAAAATTTCAGAATTGCACCTTGCAATGCGGAGAAATTACTGTTTGTGCATTTACAATATTCATTGATTTTTGCGATTGAAAAACATCATGTTATTCATATACCAGAAATGATTGAAGCTACTGACTGAATGAAAGGAGCTGGCATCTCACTCTCTTTGAATCTTCTTTATCATGCTAAGAGGAGCAGGAAAAAGTAAAAAATTTCAGAATTGCACCTTGCAATGCGGAGAAATTACTGTTTGTGCATTTACAATATTCAATGATTTTTGCCATTGAAAAACGTCCAGAAATGATTGAAGCTACTGACTGAATGAAAGGAGCTGGCATCTCACTCTCTTTGAATCTTGTTTATCATGCTAAGAGGAGCAGGAAAAAGCAAAAAATTTCAGAATTGCACCTTGCAATGCGGAGAAATTACTGTTTGTGCATTTACAATATTCATTGATTTTTGCCATTGAAAAACGTCCAGAAATGATTGAAGCTACTGACTGAATGAAAGGAGCTGGCATCTCACTCTCTTTGAATCTTCTTTATCATGCTAAGAGGAGCAGGAAAAAGCAAAAAATTTCAGAATTGCACCTTGCAATGCGGAGAAATTACTGTTTGTGCATTTACAATATTCATTGATTTTTGCCATTGAAAAACATCATGTTATTCATATACCAGAAATGATTGAAGCTACTGACTGAATGAAAGGAGCTGGCATCTCACTCTCTTTGAATCTTCTTTATCATGCTAAGAGGAGCAGGAAAAAGCAAAAAATTTCAGAATTGCACCTTGCAATGCGGAGAAATTACTGTTTGTGCATTTACAATATTCATTGATTTTTGCCATTGAAAAACGTCCAGAAATGATTGAAGCTACTGACTGAATGAAAGGAGATGGCATCTCACTCTCTTTGAATCTTGTTTATCATGCTAACAGGAGCAGGAAAAAGCAAAAAATTTCAGAATTGCACCTTGCAATGCGGAGAAATTACTGTTTGTGCATTTACAATATTCATTGATTTTTGCCATTGAAAAATGTCCAGAAATGATTGAAGCTACTGACTGAATGAAAGGAGCTGGCATCTCACTCTCTTTGAATCTTCTTTATCATGCTAAGAGGAGCAGGAAAAAGCAAAAAATTTCAGAATTGCACCTTGCAATGCGGAGAAATTACTGTTTGTGCATTTACAATATTCATTGATTTTTGCCATTGAAAAACATCATGTTATTCATATACCAGAAATGATTGAAGCTACTGACTGAATGAAAGGAGCTGGCATCTCACTCTCTTTGAATCTTCTTTATCATGCTAAGAGGAGCAGGAAAAAGCAAAAAATTTCAGAATTGCACCTTGCAATGCGGAGAAATTACTGTTTGTGCATTTACAATATTCATTGATTTTTGCCATTGAAAAACGTCCAGAAATGATTGAAGCTACTGACTGAATGAAAGGAGATGGCATCTCACTCTCTTTGAATCTTGTTTATCATGCTAACAGGAGCAGGAAAAAGCAAAAAATTTCAGAATTGCACCTTGCAATGCGGAGAAATTACTGTTTGTGCATTTACAATATTCATTGATTTTTGCCATTGAAAAATGTCCAGAAATGATTGAAGCTACTGACAGAATGAAAGGAGCTGGCATCTCACTCTCTTTGAATCTTCTTTATCATGCTAAGAGGAGCAGGAAAAAGCAAAAAATTTCAGAATTGCACCTTGCAATGCGGAGAAATTACAGTTTGTGCATTTACAATATTCATTGATTTTTGCCATTGAAAAACGTCCAGAAATGATTGAAGCTACTGACTGAATGAAAGGAGCTGGCATCTCACTCTCTTTGAATCTTCTTTATCATGCTAAGAGGAGCAGGAAAAAGCAAAAAATTTCAGAATTGCACCTTGCAATGTGGAGAAATTACTGTTTGTGCATTTACAATATTCATTGATTTTTGCCATTGAAAAACGTCCAGAAATGATTGAAGGTACTGACTGAATGAAAGGAGCTGGCATCTCACTCTCTTTGAATCTTCTTTATCATGCTAAGAGGAGCAGGAAAAAGCAAAAAATTTCAGAATTGCACCTTGCAATGCGGAGAAATTACTGTTTGTGCATTTACAATATTCATTGATTTTTGCCATTGAAAAACGTCCAGAAATGATTGAAGCTACTGACTGAATGAAAGGAGCTGGCATCTCACTCTCTTTGAATCTTCTTTATCATGCTAAGAGGAGCAGGAAAAAGCAAAAAATTTCAGAATTGCACCTTGCAATGCGGAGAAATTACTGTTTGTGCATTTACAATATTCATTGATTTTTGCCATTGAAAAATGTCCAGAAATGATTGAAGCTACTGACTGAATGAAAGGAGCTGGCATCTCACTCTCTTTGAATCTTCTTTATCATGCTAAGAGGAGCAGGAAAAAGCAAAAAATTTCAGAATTGCGCCTTGCAATGCGGAGAAATTACTGTTTGTGCATTTACAAAATTCATTGATTTTTGCCATTGAAAAACATCATGTTATTCATATACCAGAAATGATTGAAGCTACTGACTGAAGGAAAGGAGCTGGCATCTCACTCTCTTTGAATCTTCTTTATCATGCTAAGAGGAGCAGGAAAAAGCAAAAAATTTCAGAATTGCACCTTGCAATGCGGAGAAATTACTGTTTGTGCATTTACAATATTCATTGATTTTTGCCATTGAAAAACATCCAGAAATGATTGAAGCTACTGACTGAATGAAAGGAGCTGGCATCTCACTCTCTTTGAATCTTCTTTATTATGCTAAGAGGAGCAGGAAAAAGCAAAAAATTTCAGAATTGCACCTTGCAATGCGGAGAAATTACTGTTTGTGCATTTACAATATTCATTGATTTTTGCGAATGAAAAA